>NW_019525035.1:1104671-1120798 GCF_002814215.2 Seriola lalandi dorsalis | reverse complement strand
AAAACAGCATAGTATAGTAAGTCATGAAAATGACAGTATAGAAAGGTATAAAAAGTCACAAAAATGTCATAGTATAGCAAGGCATAAAAAGTCATAAAAATGACATAGTATAGCAAGGCATAAAAAGTCATAAAAATGACATAGTATAGTAAGGCATAAAAAGTCATAAAAACGACAGAGTAAAGTAAGGCATAAAAAGTCACAAAACGTCATAGTACAGGAACGCATAAAAACGACATAGTAAAGTATGGCATAAAAAGTCATAAAAATGTCATAGTATAGTAAGGCATAAAAAGTCATAAAAATGTCATAGTATAGTAAGGTATAAATAGTCATAAAACGACATAGTATAGTAAGGCATAAAAATGACATAGTATAGTAAGGCATAAAAAGTCATGAAAACATCGTAGAATGGTAAGTCATAAAAACGACATAGTAAAAAGTCATAAAAACGTCATAGTATAATAAGGCATAAAAACAACATAGTTTATTAAGGCATAAAAAGCATAAAAGTGACATAGTAAAGTAATGCATAAAAAGTCATGAAAACATCATAGTATAGTAAGGCATAAAAAGTCATTAAAATGACAGTATAGTCAGACATAAAAAGTCATAAAAACAGCATAGTATAGTAAGTCATGAAAATGACAGTATAGAAAGGTATAAAAAGTCACAAAAATGACATATTATAGTAAGGCATAAAAAGTCATAAAAATGACATAGTATAGTAAGGCATTAAAACGACATGGTAAAGTATGGCATAAAAAGTCATAAAAATGTCATAGTATAGCAAGGCATAAAAAGTCATAAAAATGACATAGTATAGTAAGGCATATAAAGTCATAAAAACGTCATAGTATAGTAAGGCATATAAAGTCATAAAAACGTCATAGTATAGTAAGGCATTAAAATGACATGGTATAGCAAGGCATAAAAAGTCATAAAAATGACATAGTATAGTAAGGCATATAAAGTCATAAAAACGTCATAGTATAGTAAGGCATAAAAAGTCATAAAAATGACATAGTATAGTAAGGCATAAAAAACAACATAGTATAGTAAGGCATAAAAAGTCATAAAAACGACATAGTAAAGTAAGGCATAAAAAGTCATGAAAACATCATAGAATAGCAAGGCATAAAAAGTCATAAAAACGTCATAGAATAGCAAGGCATAAATAGCCATAAAAACGACATAGTATAGTAAGGCATAAAAAGTCATAAAAAGGTCATAGTATAGTAAGGCATAAAAAGTCATAAAAACGTCATAGTATAGCAAAACATAAAAAGTCATAAAAACGTCTTAGTATAGTAAGGCATAAAAAGTCATAAAAATGACATAGTATAGGAAGGCATAAAAAGTAAAAAAAAACGTCATAGTACAGGAAGGCATAGAACAACATAGTATAGTAAGGCATAAAAAGTCATAAAAACGACATAGTATAGCAAGGCATAAAAAGTAAAAAAAACGTCATAGTATAGCAAAACATAAAAAGTCATAAAACGTCTTAGTATAGTAAGGCATAAAAAGTCATAAAAACGACATAGTAAAGTAAGTCATAAAAAGTCATAAAAACGTCATAGTAAAGTAAGGCATAAAAAGTCATAAAAATGACATAGTATAGTGAGGCATAAAAAGTCATAAAAATGACATAGTATAGTAAGGCATAAAAAGTCACAAAACGTCATAGTACAGAAAGGCATAAAAACAACATGGTAAAGTATGGCATAAAAAGTCATAAAAATGACATAGTATAGTAAGGCATAAAAAGTCATAAAAATGACATAGTATAGCAAGGCATAAAAAGTCATAAAAACGTCATAGTATAGCAAGGCATAAAAAGTCATAAAAACGTCATAGTATAGCAAGGCATAAAAAGTCATAAAAACGTCATAGCACAGGAAGGCATAGAACAACATAGTATAGTAAGGCATAAAAAGTCATAAAAACGACATAGTAAAGTAAGGCATAAAAAGTCATGAAAACATCATAGTATAGCAAGGCATAAAAAGTCATAAAAATGTCATAGTATAGCAAGGCATAAAAAGTCGTAAAAATGACATAGTATAGTAAGGCATAAAAACGACATAGTAAAAAGTCATAAAAACGTCATAGTATTATAAGGCATAAAAACAATATAGTTTATTAAGGCATAAAAAGCATAAAAGTGACATAGTATAGTAAGGCATAAAAAGCCATAATAACGGCATAGTATAGTAAGGCATAAAAAGTCATAAAAACGACATAGTATAGTAAGGCATAAAAAGTCATGAAAACATTATAGAATAGTAAGGCATAAAAACAACATAGTTTATTAAGGCATAAAAAGCATAAAAGTGACATGTAAAGTAAGGCATAAAAAGTCATGAAAACATCATAGTATAGGAAGGCATAAAAAGTCATAAAAACGTCATAGTATAGGAAGGCATAAAAACGACATAGTATAGTAAGGCATAAAAAGTCATAAAAACGACATAGTAAAGTAAGGCATAAAAAGTCATGAAAACATCATAGTATAGTAAGGCATAAAAAGTCATGAAAACGTCATAGTATAGCAAGGCATAAAACCAACATAGTACAATAAGGCATAAAAAGTCATAAAAACGTCAAAGTATAGTTAGACATAAAAATAAAAAAAACAACATAGTAAAGTAAAGTATGAAAAGTCATAAAAACTTCATAGTATAGTAGGGCATAAAAAGTCCTAAAAACGTCAAAATATAGTAAAGCATAAAAAGTAGATAATGTGGTAAGGCATAAAAAGTCTTTAAAACGACAAAATAAAAAGATACAAAAACCTCATAGCATAGGAAAACATAAAAAGTCATAAAAATGTCATTGTATTGTGAGAAATAAAAAGTCACAAAAACTTCATAGCATAGTATAGCATAAAAGTCATAAAGATGACATAGTATAGTATGGTATAAAAAGCATAAGAATGACATAGTGTAGTTAGGCATGAAAACATCAAAGTAAACCATGGAATAAAAACATCATTCTACAGAAAGGCATGAAAATGTCCAAAAATGTCATAGTATAGTAAAGCATAAAAACCCCAACAAATGTTATACGACACATAAGACATGGATCGTAATAATATAATAAGCCATAAAAACTTCATGAAATGCCCGAGGATAATACGTCATAAAAACAGCAAAAAACATCACAGTATAAAAATGTCAAAAAAGATTATAGTATTGTAAGTCAAAAAAACGTCAAAGAACGTCACAGTACAGAAATTTCATACCTTACTATCTTATGTTGTTTTTTGACGTTTATTCATATTTTTATCCCTAACATATTATGACATTTTTATGCCCCACGATACTATGATGTTTTTCTGATGTTTTTATTTTAGTATACTATGACGATTTACAGCACTTTTATGCCTTAATATAATATGACGTTTTTTGACATTTTTATATTTTCTTATACCTTGATGATTTTGGCGTTTATATTTTACAATATTTTTTTGATGTTTATCATAAACAGTATTTTACAACTCAAGACATTATAAAACTTTCATTCATTTATTTTTTTCCACATCTTTTGTTCCACAATATTCAGTAATCACCAATGTTCAACATACAAACATAAAATTGAACGTGAGTTCGCTGAGTGTCCTCACTTTCCCCGTCACTTTTCCCAAAAAACAGTGACAGAGTTGTAGCTAATAATAACTTCATATGTCCTTCATTTATATCCATGAGGGCTCAGGGCTAGAAATAAGTTCATGGTCAATCACTTTATGTTTAAAAATCTAAATCAAACACAGTCAGTGTTACAATCAGTAACCAAGCAGTAATAGTAAATATGCAACATTACAGTCATCTATTTCACATCTTGTCCGGACGAGATCTGGAGAGATGTCATTCAGTCATTTCAACAATGTCCTTTTAATCTCATCAAAACAATGTCCTTTTCTTCATCAGTTCATTTGGAACACAATGCAAAAAGTGTCTTTCCATGTGTGGTGGAAAATGTGTAACTGTGTCAGTGTTGTCCTGGATCTCCTCGCACTGCCCCGTGCACGATTCCACCCAGCAGAAGGAAGAAGGTGATCCTCCTCCCTGTGAGCGACTGGGGGAGGAGCCCATCTGCACCTGGATACATGGCTCCATTCTGCTCGGCCTTCGACCTCAGTGGCTGTTGTGGCTGTCAGCATCACCTGAAACTGTCCTTCCCCAGAGGAGATATTAATGCACCAAGGCATCAATAACCTGGATAAGAACACAAAAAAGTATCAATAACCTGAATATTAAAGTACCAAAACATTCACAACCTGAAGATTAATAAACAAAAGTACCAATAACCTGATATCAACATACCTGAGCCGTGAACATTTGGGTTTTCACTCCCAGAGTCTGCCCACTGTGTAAATGAGGCTTGTACACAATTGGTCTGTCTCGCTGTCAATCAACACATCAATAACCCTGGTCCTTAAAAACAAAATCAACCATCAGATTTGTTTGTAAACCCTCTTTTTGTTTTAGTGATACAAACATCATGTGAGCATCGCTTCTATTTGTGTCCCATTCTTCTAATTGGAAATTAGGCTCGACAGAGTTCATTAATGGTGCCAGTTACTGATTGGTTATGATGCTTTGTGAACTGTTCACATTAGAGGTGTTTGAACCTTGACTCTATGAAGTCAGAGGAACGACTGCCCTGGTTTGATATGAGTAAAACTTGAGTTCAAGTTTAAGTTAGTGTAAATCTTTTTTTAGTTTTTGCTTATTTATTACTGAGGTCACACAAGTTTCACAGATAGATGTGAACTCATTTTTCTACATTTCAAATTTTTGTGAAATTTAAACGTAAACTAGAATCACCTCCTCGTGTTTGTTTCTTCCATCAACCAGACAAGTTACAGGAACTATGGTCATAACCTCCCCCACCTGAGTGACAGTGTTGAATAATGGCTAGAAGTGTTTTTGCAGAACATTATGATGTCACAGTGAAGTTGACCTTTGACCTTTTAGATATAACCACCATCCTTTTGATTTAAATAGCTAGTAAAGTAATTTTAGTGTCAACATTTGTGCGTTTTCATTCTGTGGCTGCAGTGATTCAACAAGTGTGTTTGTTTCGACAGATGAGGTCTTTACTGATAAAGTGATGAGAAATACAGTACAGTATATACAGTATTCACAGCAGTTAAGGCGACATTAAAGGGACATTTCATGCATGTAAATCTGAGCTGCTGTACAACAAATTACACAAAAGGTTCACAAAGAGTTACAAAAGGGTATGTTACATCAAAATCTCCACAAACCTGAAAACAAGTCACATAAAAATAAATTTGCTCCCAGTCAGAAAAAAGTACAAAAATGTGAGTACAGGCCGTTTCTGGACAGTATAATATACTGTATATACAAAAGAAGAGACATAAAAAACAACAACACTGCTTTGTGTTCAGCAGGATTTTCACTGCACATTTACACCATTTACATCAGCATCACATTTCAACTCTGTTCTCTCATTAAAAGTGATTTCAGATTTTCTCAGTTGCCAAAACAAAGATATAAATACAGAAGTTTAAAGTGCAGATTCTGGTGGGGGGGGGGGGGGGGGGGGGGGGGGGGAGCCACTGTGGTTTTTATTGCCTTTCCCAAAAACACTGTGACGATGTGATTCGTGAGTGAAATCTGTGATTGTATGAAGAATTACAGACAAGCAAAGTGAATCATCAGACTTCTTATTTCTCTTTACGTTAAATTTACAAGTATTTTCTCTGTTCCAGACGTCAACATCTGCAACATTATGGCTGACATAAAGATCCTGATATTGTTGCTATTTCATTTTTGACTGATTTCAGCAGGCATTCAAAGTTAAATTAAAATGATTTCATATCAGGAATAAAAGAAATTATTTATTATATTTTACAGGTTTTAGCCAAGAGGAGAAATAATGCTGTTACCAGATATTAACAGCTGATATATAAAATATAAAACATATTCAAGCTGCCCATAGTGTTGAAATACATCTATATGATACTGATATTGATTATCTATATTGTTCAGCAACTGATTATGAAGACTTAAAGTAGAGTGTTTGATGGTGAAATATACAGTACATGAAGAAAAAGTGAAATACACAACTCACTGCTTTTTCAAATATCAATTCCACAACAGGAAATCCTTGTGATCAATAACATTTACATTTAAATAGTTTCATCACAAGAGAGAAAAGTAATTGTTTTGGCAACTGTGAAATCCAGTGGAAGCATTTTTCTTTTTCTTTTTTTTTTTTTTTTTACTGCTGAATCTTTAAAGTAGCTCAAGCTTTGGATACCAAGCTGCATCATATGTACAGAGAACAAACTCATTCATACAGGCCTTTCTGGTTCACGAGCGTCAGACGCTTCATCAGGGAGATAAGAGGGAACTCAACATGATCCCAGACCTGCAGGCGTTTGGGTTTTAAAGGGGCAGTAAGTAAATCTGTGACGAGACCTGGAGCCGTGTGTCAGCAAACACCGTTCAGTCACCGTCTGACTCTTCACCACGAACCTGAACCCGCCAAAAACGTCGTTCACACATTCTTCATTTCACCTGTTCAAACATTTGAGCGGCACTTCACACTAACGATCCAGTCTGAAGAAGGAGAGACGGATGGACTCACTTAACGAGACCAAGGCTCTGATGTCATGCTGCAGCTGATCCCGTCTTTCCTGATCGACTGATTTCCTGATTGTTTCTTTAAATGCGATTTTAATGTCAGTGTATTTCCATGTCTGTGTATTTCGAAGTGTCCTCAGACCGAATGTTCTGATGCTGAGTGTATCATCGGTGTGTGTATGACAGAAAAGCGCTGCATGAATGTGAATGGGTGAATGTAGTTTCCATTGGTCGTTCTAGATAAGCTTTTGTTTTGGTGGGTTATGGCTCCATCTGGCTCCACCCTGGCTTTGCCTGTGTCCACAGCTGTGTCTGTGGTTGTTCAGCACCAGACAGAGTCAGTGACATCAGAGCTGCAGGAAGCTGTGATTTGCTGTAGTTGCCAGCAGAGGGCGACAAAGGTCAAGAGTTAGTTACTGCCCCTTTAAAGTCTTGGTTTGGTCCAAGTCTGCATCGCCACAGAATTCAAAAGGCCGACTGGCAACTCCCTTGTTGACACACACACACACACCACCACACACACACACACACACACACACAAACATGCACACGCACACGCACACTGTTGACATAGCAGGCTGTGGAATGAAGCATCAACAGTGTAGTAAACCCCAAACCCACCGTGAGTCTCAGAGTCTCACGCAGCGACAGCTCCGGTCTGAACCTCAGGGATCTGGACCACATGAACACTTCGCCTCAACATCAACTTCAAATCTTCTCCACACAGCAGTGACACAGTCACCAGACCGTCTGCTTTTATGTTTTTAAATCTCATAGTGTTTGAGGAAGTTTTTAAAAACCACAGCGGACTGTTGGAGCCGGAGGTGTGGCTACATGAGATCTCCTCCTCACAGACCCTCCACCCGCCTCATCCTGAAACCTACGAATCAAACACACCTCTGACATTTATCAAGCGTCTCTCAATCCGGAAGCTGACAAAGGATCAATGTTTACACACCTGCAGCCTGTCGCACCAGCTGGTGTAAATATAATGGTTTAACTGGTTTCACACTGAACTCACCATCATGATCAGATGCAGCGTCTCTATTCACATTATAGCTTAATTCATTAATTCATTAGCATCACAGAGACGGAAGGATTCAGGTGAAAGAAAGAGACCAACAACAGACTGTTCAGTTAAAAGTAATAAATGTCTGTTACTTCAGTAAATGACCTTCGTTACCAGGAGGCTGTATCACATACATATGGTCATAAACATCGAATAAAGTCTCTGGAAAACTTCCATCTTTTAGCTCACTGCCACTAGCATAATGCACTCCAATCTCCAACTGAACTGTTGTTGAAGTCGAGTTGCACTGTGGGTAATGTAGGCGCCAGGAAGAAGAAAAAATGACTTCTCTTGTTCTGCTGCATTGATTTTGGATCTGTAGATATAAATGTTTTTTCTATCTTAACTCTATAACAGTGACTAACTTTAGTTTCTGTGTATCTCCCTCACTAAGTTCAAAGTTTACACACAGCTGCTGCAACAGGCTGCTGAGCTTTAACTGCAGGTTTAACTGCAGGTTCAACTGAAGCTTTAACTGAGGGTTTAACTGCAGGTTTAACTGAGGGTTTGACTGAGGCTTTAACTGAGGCTTTAACTGCAGGTTTAACTGCAGGTTTAACTGAGGGTTTAACTGAGGGTTTAACTGCAGGTTTAACTGCAGGTTTAACTGCAGGTTTAACTGCAGGTTTAACTGAGGCTTTAACTGAAGCTTTAACTGAGGGTTTAACTGAAGCTTTAACTGAGGCTTTAACTGAAAGTTTAACTGAAAGTTTAACTGAAGGTTTAACTGCAGGTTTAACTGAAGGTTTAACTGAAGGTTTAACTGCAGGTTTAACTGAAGCTTTAACTGAAGCTTTAACTGAAGGTTTAACTGAAAGTTTAACTGCAGGTTTAACTGAAGGTTTAACTGAAGGTTTAACTGAAGGTTTAACTGAAAGTTTAACTGCAGGTTTAACTGAAGGTTTAACTGAAAGTTTAACTGTGGGTTTAACTGAAGATTTAAGCTCACAGACTCACAGATGCGAGTGAGGAAAGACCCAGAACCAGAACCAGTTTCAGAGGCTTGATAAACACAGATTAGTGCCCCCCCTCCCCCGCCACAGCACAGACTCAGACCTGGGTCAGGGAGATGCAGAGAGCTCCACACAAAGTCAAACATTTATAAAACATACACAATTATACCTAAAATATATTAGAGAAAAATATTTTTGGGATGTGTACAACAACCCAAACACATGATTTCAGCTTCTCTTTATATTATAAATATCTTTATGTTTAAATACAAATTGTGGTTAAAAGTCGTCTCCCTCTGTGTTAAGACTTTTGGTTTTATTCTCTTCAGGGAACTGAGAGCATCACGCTAAATACTCACACAGTAACACGTCACCTGAAACCTCAGTAGAAAAAAAATCTATAATCAATGATCTGGTTTGTAAAATTACAGACTGCTTGATAGAAACAGGTGAAGGGATGAAGTTGGTGCTGCTACGGCTGAATGGTTCAGACTGAATGCTAGTGAAGCTAAAGCGCTGCACGGATTCAAATACCAATTAAAAAATAAAATAAAAATCTGCTCATGTTTTTGTACAACAGAGTATTAGGGCCATGGATTATGAACAAAAACATGAGTTTCAAAATGTCATGTCAAAGAAAAATATGTAAAATTATAAGAAAAAAATTTAAAACAAATTGTAAAAAATATTACAACAAAATTCAGGAATTAAGTAATTTTAGGAGAAAATATCAGTTTTAAAGAATGAATTCTTGAAATAGTGTAATTTTTTCCTAATTATGACTTTGTCTTATACGATTGATCTATTTTCTCTGAATTAAAAATCTATTCTTACTTTTTTTGAAACTATTTGGACCAGTGGTCGGCACGTGAGTGTTTTCTAATCCATTAGGTGTCAGATCATAATCAAAGGCTAATTAAAAAATTAATTGATAAAAATTAAACTTGTATTTACTTTGTTACTGTGGAAACGTGGAGCTGTGGCCCACAGTCACATACTATACGTTTGACAACAGAAACTTTGGAACTTCCTGTCAGAACGTTTCACAATAAAAGCTTGAAATAAAGCGTTGCTGCCAAAAAAACAAAAACAAAAGAGAACGAGGAAGTGATTCTCTGTGGATTACTGTTGCTGCCATGATGTGTTTCATTACCAGGAGCTGTGCAGCCTGATGTGACTGTTTGTCTGTCAATCACTCTCAACATGGATAAAAGTAAAATGAGCTTCTTCAGGTGGAGTTAGATTCTCTGTTTGAGCATTATAGCTAAATCTGAATATCAAAATAATCTGACAGGCAGGATATTGTCGCTGCAGGCCACCAGTGGCCGACCACTGGTTTAGACTTTATTCTTGAAATGAAAGATTTTCCCCTCCCACGTCACCGTGGCCCTGATACTGGGTCAGAACTTTTTGGTACCAACTGGTGTAGGAATTTTTTAATCGAGAAAAAAATAAAATAAAACAAAGTGGAGTTGTTTTGATGCCCTTCAGTTTGTATCTGCTTGTTTTTCCTTGTGTTCACCTGAAGACGTGGATGTTAGAGTTGATTTTTCACTCACACCCTGAAACTGATATAAAACACATCATTTACCTACGACCGGTCAAACACTGGTCAGTTTTGGCTCCTTTGTCACTAAATTAATTCAGTTCCCTCTCGTGAATTAGTAAATGAATCCACCTCTGATCGTTTAGTTCCCTTAACACCTTTAAATAGAAGAAATCACTCTGTTACTGAGAGGGAGGCGGAATGAGCACAGAGGCGTGTCGTGGCGTCCGGCGTGTCGATCCAGGTGTGCGTCCGTTGTACGTGTCAGTCAGAGGAAGCGCCGCCCGTCTCTGCCGCTCACGTCAGGAGGGCGTGTTTGGAGGAGGCCTCGTCCACCAGGGCCTGCACCGTGATGCTCACCTTCACCAGGCCCTTCTCCTCCAGGATGTGGTGAGGGAGACACAGTTTGTCCTGGGAGATCAGAGTCAGAGGGACGGAGGGAAGGACGGAGATGGAGGAGAGGAAGAGGGAAAAACAAGACAGCAGGCCAAGCACAGGATTTAGTCATAATGCTCAGAAATGTTCAGGTGTTCATGTACAATGTGTGAAGACCTCCAACTGTCTCGTCTTCAGGGGAAAACCTTAGATTAAAGGAATAGTTCAACATTTTGGGGAATATACACTTTACTAATTTTCTTTCTTGTTGAGAGTCAGATGTTTGTTAAATATGAAGCTACCATCAGGAGGCAGTTAGCTTAGCTTAGCATAGAGTCTGGAAATTGCTCCAAAGATAAAAAAAAACCCAAAAAAACAAAACACGGTTGTATCCCTCCACCAACCAGCGAAGTTACAGGAAATACGGTCACAGTCTCTCCTTCCTGAGTTACAGCGTTGAATAATGGTCAGAAGTGTTTTTGCAGAACTTTATGATGTCACAGTGAAGTTGAGCTTTGACCTTTTGGATATAAAATGTAATTACTTTATTTTATCCCTATAGACATTTGAATTAAATTGTTTCATAATTAGTGAATGAATTTGTGAGTAATGGCCAAAAACGTGTTTAGTGAGGTCACAGTGACCTTTGACCTTTAATCACTAAAATCTAATCAGTTCGTCCTTGGGTTTGTTCCAACTTTGAAGAAGTTCGGTCACTGTGTCTCCTGACTGTCGCCGGTGCGGGGGAATAAAAAAGAAGAAGAAAAATCTGTCGACCATCTAGAGTTCGTTATTCACAAACTGTTCATCAGTACAAAAACACAAAGAGTAAAAACACCAACTTGTTATGTTCTGGACTATCTCTTGGCTCGAGCTTCATGACGGACAGATGTGACAGTCGTGTTGCTCCTCTCATCAAACTCTCAACAAGAAAGTCAATAAGATAATTTCCTTAAGTGTCTGATCTTTTCTTCAAGACCTGGTTCAGGTCTGGTTTTCACTTGTAGTTTCCTTTAAGACTTTATAACCTCTACTTTAGAACAATGACGCTGTAGAACAGACAACATGCCTGAACTGCATTTATTACCTCTGACTTTCACACCGTCAAATATCATACACAAGGCTTAAAAAAAATCCTCCTCCCACGGGAAGTCCACCCACATCAGCACAAAGTTAACACATCTGTGCAGAGAATGAGGCAACTGATGTAACTTACAGCTCGAATTAATTCACAGAATATGAATAAATTAAACTGAACAACTTAAATCATCACATTCATACATGCGGTCACAGAAATGTACATTTTATCAGCAGCTTACACTGGTTCATGTCAAATATTCTGTGTTGTACACGTCATAAATACAAGGCGTTTTCTGTTTCCGTGTCATCAAACCATAAAGTGAACGCATCTGTATTCATTCAGTTTCTGTGAATTAGTCCAGGAACCAGCTGTCAGGCAGAATTATGTTTTTAAAGTTGCAGTGGGAACAGGAAATATCTACGGAAGCCCTGAGAGGAAAGTGAGAAAAAATAAATTCAGCTGATCCATTTTCGGATCCAGTGACTTAAGACGAGGTGGAACAAGGTTTTGCCAGAATAATCTTACTGGAGTTCCTTAAATTTTTTTATCATTTGAGAAACAAGTGAAAAATGTGAAAAAGAAGTGTTGTTGTCGTAATACTCATTTCAGCCACAAGAGGGTGATGTGCACCACTCACAGGTGATTTTTAATTTCTCTGTGTGTTCTAAACACAAGGTACATATATACTGTGTCTTAGGATGTTGTGTAACATTAGTCATGTCTTTTTTAGGCTATAAATGTATTTTAATCTGGGTTAATATGACGTTAGCGTTATCTATGCTAATGTTATCCATTAGCCCGCTAGCTAGCAAGTGCAAAACATATCATTCATGTCTAATAAACCACTACAACCTAGGTTGAGTTGACTGCATTGCTAACATTAGTTAACTGTAACGTGGTCATAATAACAGAGATGGGATGTTTTATCAATAAAGATTTTTAAAAAAACTTATCACTAGGACATTTGGACAGTTGCTAAGAGAATATGATAATTTTGTACTTTTAATAATAACTATACAAAACACTTTAGACACATCTTGATTTTGGTAATTTATTAGATGTAGAATTGGTTGCTGTTTATTGAATATTGCTAATGCTAACGGCAGATTAATGCTGATTACAATTTACATTTCTAGCCAAAAGAAAGACATGACAGTAATGTCACATAACTTGCTAACACACAATAAACTTACCTCATGTTCAGAGTGGATGGAGAAATAAAAAGCCTCTTGTGGCTGAAATGAGTATTACAACAACAAACAAAGAACAGACTTTTTTTTTCACCTGTTCTTAAATCACAATTCTCACTGGCCCCTCAGGGCGTTCGTAAATATCAATATTCCTCAGTTTTCCTCTCGGTATACAAACAGAGCGCTATGCTGCTAATCTTCTACGTATCAAACCCTCTAAGATAAACATCTTAAGAAGACTAATATTGATCTAACTCCATAAACTCATCTAGTGTCTATAGCCCTTCAAATATTCTCCAAAAACAGTCACATTGCATATCAGGATACAGTCGAGTTAGCTGATGTCAATTCAAAAGAAGTTTAAATTTCATTTAAATAAACAAATAAACAAAATCCACATTTTTCAAAACTTCATACTCAAATAACTTAAATAATTAGACACAAAATAACATCCGACTGATTTAAATAATCAATAACTACTGAAATATGGCTTCCGTTTACTCTTCATAATCACAACTTGTGCAGCTCAATAGTGGTGAGTCACTGAACTCGTCCATTCAGGGATCATGTGCTTATGCAGTTTAATGTTGGTGAAATTACGGGACCCACCATGAAAACACAACATCCAGTCTGTAACTATCGCCACTCTGAAGCTTCAGTTTCTAACTGTGCAGGCAATTATCTGATAGTCAAAGTTGAATATTGGTGGAATGAAAACTTTCTTATTGGCTTTTCTGAAAAATATCTTTGCAGTGATAAAACAGGGGCTTCAGCAGAACCATCTGGAGGTCATACTGGAGGTCTTCAGCTCTTCAGGAGGTCTGATCGTAATCCAGAAACTACGACATGGTGGTGTCTGAATAATTTGTCAGACATGTTTAATTCCTGTCTGATCAGGGGATTTTCTGAGTCAAAATATGTCTAAGTTCAAAAGATTAAAACTGAATGTTTTTTTTTTAGATTTCTAGGTTACATATAAAATGAAATATTAGCACACTAGCTAAAGTGCCTATTAAAAACTCATCCTTTACCATGTTAACATTAATGCCTGATTGGTAGTTAGCAAGCTTATTGTTAGCTTTACTGAGCAAACTCTATGAAGATAAAGATAAATGATATGATGATGATATGAAGGGTATTTATTCAACCCATGGTGGGTTTTAATGTCCATGTTATGTCATCAGAATTGGTTGATTAGGAGGGTCGCTCTGTATTTCCATTTTTCACGAAGCCATAAATTGAACCTTAAACTTTGAATCTGTAACATAATGTGGAGGTTTCAGCTTAGTCATTAATGTGGTTTAGTGGCAAAGAAACTGCTTTTTTAGTACTTTAAGATATTGAATATTGTACATGTGAACCTACATTTGAAAACATACTATAACACTTTTTTAAAATTTACATCATAACTAAATGGTTATGACAACAGTTCTAGTTGTTATACATTTAGACCTCTGCCTCCAGCCCATTGTCCACCAGGCCTCCATGATGGCTGCTGAGAGATTTGTACCAGAGTAAACTGGAGCCAACGAAAGCCGGAGATATACTTGCTTTTCAACCACGTGTTCACACCGACAACCGGATGCATCGTGAATGTAATCATTCAATACAAGTTACTGGAGGATTCTTCTAGCTAATCAATTAGCTTAGTCATTTAGCTTCTCCTGTTAGCCTTTCTGTGACACTCTGGACCTTCAGTGCTGTAAAACCAGGCTAAACATGGGATGTAAGTGGGTTTTATCATCACTGGAGGCCTATTAATTAATGTTTACTAAGATATGAAATTAAGGAAATGCTTTATTATTTTCCCTGTGACACACACCAAGTTTGCCGTCCCTACGCTGCCCCTAGTGTTCATGTGCATATTGCATCTTTCACACGTCTAGCGTTACATTCTGATGTGAACAAACGCCGCTCCAAACGGACTGAGGACATGCGAGGCAGCCGTCATGCAAATGCGTAGTTAAAAGTAAGTATATCTCTGCTTTAAGTCAAATATTATTGTCAACTCAGTAACACCAGGCTACTCTATGCTAAATACTGTACACTATGAACAGTATTAATTTATAACTGCATCAGAAATCTGAACACTACCACTGACTCTGCTTCGTCAGCGAGGAGGTGTAAATACTGGAACAGTTTTAGATCTTGTTATCTCTCTTTTTTACACATAAGACGGTGATTTTGTTAAACTGTAACTTTTTTTATTGGCTCCAGAAAGTTAACAAAACAAAGCCCCTCTCAGTCCTGCTCAGGTCAGACGTCCTTGCTGTACAACATGTTGATAAGACATCAGTGACTTCAAGTAACCTGCTGATTTCACACGTCCTTGCTTCTGTTAGGAGTTTCAATGTCAGTTTATTGCGAAGACACAAAAACATGTCTGATGGGAGCTGATTGTTTCCAAACGGGCGAAGAAGAAGAAGAAGAAGGAGGAGAAGAAGAAGAAAATCAAACATGAAGTAGAAGGTGAGGAGCAGAGACGTCAGCTCATGCTGAGGCTGCATTCGTCTCACATGGGATGGACAGAGGATTTACTGATCTGGTTTATTCTGGTTATAGAAGTTTTACTGATCCCAAACAGGGAAATTAAAATGGCATGAAATTAGATTTTAGACATCCGTTTGGTTTTGTGTAAATCGTAACCATCTGGCTCACATTTGTTCACAGGAATGTTGAAGGAAAAGCTCACATTTTATCAAGTCTAATGTAAGACAACACTCACATGCCCGTATGTGCACTGAAAGCATTAATGGTCGCTGCAACTGCCCATAGTGGCAGCAAAGAGAAATTCAATATAAGTGATGGGTGACAGAATCCACAGGTTTCGTTCTGTGCAAAAATACATTAAAGAAATCAGGTGAGAATCTTACACAGTTACAGTCCTGCACTGTGTCCACAACAGCTCAGCAAAACTGTAGCTGCATTTCCATCCAAATCTAGTGCAAAATTTAGCCCATTTCCACTCATGTTGAGTGAATATGAGTAGAAGAAGATGAGGTCATTAAAAGATCCAGTCGAAGCTCAAACGACGGAAAACCAGGTGGAAAGAGACAGGCAGTAACCTCAGGGGCTGAAACATGAAGCCAACACGGAAGAACCAGAAGCTGCAGTTCCTCTAACGGCCACTAGAGTCTGGCTCCAACAGTGAGTCAGTCCCCATAGACTCCCATGTTAAAATGTCCAACTTTACAGCAGAAAGAAACATGTTTACAGCCTGGTACAAAAACAGTTTTGGTCTCTACAGCTGATTTCCTCCTTCATGACACCTGTTTATATAACTCACCTGTTTA
>NW_019525035.1:1068653-1104651 GCF_002814215.2 Seriola lalandi dorsalis | reverse complement strand
TCCGAAAAATGTTCAACTTTAAAGGAGCTATATGTGAGTTTTCCTATTGCTACATCGTTAACGTTAGCATTAGAATAAAATATTCAACTTTACAGCAGAAATAAACATGTTTACAGCCTGGTACAAAAACAGTTTTGGTCTCTACAGCTGATTTCCTCCTTCATGACACCTGTTTATATAACTCACCTGTTTATATAACTCACCTGTTTACATTTTATTAAGGACTACAGTTATGAAGAATTGGGGGCGTGGCCTCTCTGAGTGACAGGTAGGTGAGCATATGCACCAAAGTCTCAGCTCCACACACTCCCCTCCTCTTTGCTCATTTTTAGATTAGCTGGGAGTTAGGGGGCGGAGTCAGGCACTGCCAAGATGGCAACGGTGGAGCAGCTCACTCTGAGCTTCAAAACCGCTCTTTAGAAACCTGTGGGTGATGTCATGGAGACTACATCCATCTTTATTTACAGTCTATGGGAAAACATTATGGAAATCTGACAGTTCTGTTTGTTTCATATTTTAGTCTCATGATTCATGTACATCAAGGTTTATTCACTAACTCTGTTTCTTTTCCACCTCATCAAAGCATAAAAACGATCTTGTCGGTGAAGAGGGATTTCCATAGAAAAACACTGTAACTTTAGAAAACACGCACTTGATTTAAGTCACAGTTCAGCTTCAGATAAACTTTAAGAATCATTTTGACACAGAACGACGACTGTGGATTTTTCATGGACGGATCATTACAGCAACTCATGTTTCATTTTGAGCATGATTTTTCCCATGTGACATAAATGCAGCAGAAGTAAGAAGGAGGAGCCTGCGCAGAACGAGGGCGGGGCTAGCAGGTGACTGACAGGAGGCAGTTGTCACGGTTACGTCAGCTCGCTCCAGCTATAGGCCACAAAGAGCAGAACTAGGCAGAGGATGTGAACCAAGCTTGAGCCGACAATGTCCCAGATTTGCCAGGCGGGGGGCGGGGTTTGAGTGGTGACAGAAACCAACGAGGGAGTCTCTGACACCCCGGAGGAGGCGGGGTTTGGAGTTGAGACCGGCCCTTCCCGCTTCCTGTCCGGAGATCTTGTATCCAAGGCAACCAGCGCCCGAAGCGTGGTGCGAACTGGCTGCAGGCGGCACTGGGTGATGTCGTAGGGCGAACAGAGGGAAGACTGGCGCCCCCATTAGAAAGGGAGGAGGAAATACATGAAAGAAGGGAAGGAGGAATAAATGCAATAAAAGAAGGGGAGATGGTGGGAATGAAACGAGGGAGGGAAGAGAGGAAGCAAGGGAAGAGAAAAGGAGGGAGGGAGGAAAAGAATAAAGGAGGGAGTGAAGTGAAAGAGCAGGAAACAAAGGCAGGAAGGAGATGAGAGAAAAAACAGATGGGAAACAGATGAACAATAAGGAGGGAGGAAAGTTGGAGGAAAAGAAGTGCAAGAGTTTAAAAAAGTTAAAAAAAGATGATGGTGAGAGAAGGAGGCAAGAAGAAGAAGAAGGGAAAAAAGAGAATGAAGATGAAGGAGGTGAAGGAAATGATGAGAAAGAGGAGAGAGGAAGGATGGAGATAAAGAAAAAAAGTTCAAGCAAGAGGGGAAGAATAAACAGGAAGAGGATGGAAGAAGAGGTGAGGAGGGGAGGAGAGATGGAGGAGATCAGAGGTGAAGAAGAAACACGATGATGGTGAGACAGAAACAAGAGAGAAAGATCAAAAGAAAAGAAGGATGAGGGGAAAAAGGAAATGAAGATGGAACAAAGATGAAGGAGGAGGAAACAGGGAGGAAACAGGGAGGAAACAGGGAGGAAACAGGGAGGAAACAAGGAGGAAACAAGGGGATAAGTAAAAAATGGAGGGACAGTTGGAGGTAAAGTGCAGGAAGAAGTTCAAAGAAATGGAAAAAAGGATGAAAGAAAAGAACAAGGGATGAGAGAAATATTGTCCCAGAAGGAAGAAGATGAAGAAGTATGAAAAACCAGGAGAAGGAAGAGGAGAAAAGGAGGAGATTGGAAGTGAGGACGAAACAGAGGATGTTAAAAAACAAATAAAGGACGAGAGAAAAACAATAGAGGAGGAAGTAGATGAAGGAGGAAAGAGGGAAAAAGAGAAAGAAGAAACAGGTGTGAGAGGAAAAGAAGAACATGAAAGGAGGTAAGAGGAGGAGGAAGAGGAAGAGAAGGAAGAGGAGGAGGAGGAAGTGGAAGAGGAAGAGGAGAAAGAGGAAGACGTGGTGCGTTCCAGCCGGAAAGTAAAAAGAGAAAGAAAGAAAAGGCAGGAGGTTACCCGATGGACACAGAGGTCAAAGGTCACAGATAAGAGTGTGAGCTGGTGGGGTGAGGCGGGGCGGAGGTGGAGGCAGGCAAGGGGTTACCATGGCAACAAGAGGGGCTGCTTGCTGAGAGAGGACGGAGAGACTCTGACTCTCTCTCTCTCTCTCAGGAAGCAGACCATAATGAGGAGGTGAGGTGGCTGATGGGAAAGCCAGTGCAGTCAGCCAGCAGCGCAGCACGTTAGCATAGAAGCGGTTAGCATGTTAGCTCGGAGAAGCTTTTAGCAGAAGCGGTCGGTGAGGGCTACAGGCAGCCGGCCAGTAAGCAACAGAGGCTGGACACAGTCAGCAAGCAGCAGCAGAGATGGAGGTCAAAGGTCAACCAGGTAAACAGCTCAGATCCAGAATAATAACGGAGCAGATATGAAGAAACAAACTTTAAAATGATATTTAACGTGGTCAGATAAAATATAAAAACACAAAAAAATATAATAAAACAATCATTTTTAAAGTAGCAAATAATCCTGACAAATTCCACTTGTAAAAAATGTCACCTTCAACTCTGTAACATTCACCTTCATATAAAAACTCAATGATTCACTTCCTGGTTTAAAGACGGATGATATGAACTCAAGTTATTAATGAAAATTAGTTATTATGGTCCAAATGACCAGCAGTCACCAGCTTAACTGCCTGTCTCTCATTGACCGGTCCCCACTGGTAGGAGGATGTTGTTTCCTTTGCACAGAGCCATGCTAGCTGTTTCCCTTTGTTTCCAGTCTTTATGCTAAGCTAAGCTAAGTACTAAGACTAGTACCTTACCTAACTCCAAAGTGAAAGTCTATTTCCTGAAATGTTGAACTATACCTTTCAGACTATCTTTGGTTATCTCTCTCCAGCAACCGTATTTCCCAGAATGCACCGGTCAGAGCACGTGAACAGTAACTGGACAGATTCAGGACAGTTGCTGCACCTGCACCAAGAAACCATGTTCTCCTTTTACAGACCCAGTCTGCACAATGCCACGAGTACATTTAAAAACTCACACACCCATGCACGCACACACACACACACACACGCACGCACACACACACACACACACACACACACACACACACACACACACACACACCCACACACACAGTAAACCCCGTGTGTTTCAGACTGAAGCTGCCGTCCTGATGATGGAGGAAGCTGGAAGCCACAGGCAGCGATGACAGCGGTGATGAATCAGCGTTACATGTCAACATTAATGACCGAGTTTAAAAACGATGACAACAAAAAGGAGGCAGGTAGGAAAATGAAACCACACCTGGGAAAAGGCTGAATGCTCCTCGAGTTTTGATTTCAAGGATAGATATAGACTTATTCTCCCAGGGAGTCGGTTCAGATTTTCTTTTTGATTTTAAAAGACGTTTTTCAGGATTATTTAATTCAAGATCACATGACAGAAACGTTGGACCATCAGCCTTCCTCCCAGATCTGGTTCACAGTTTAGTGTTGTCATCAGTGTCCTGCAAAAATCCTCAGTTTCAGTTTCCATCTCACTCACCAACATGAATTGTAAGATAATTAAATCTGCAAATGTTGCATTGACATTAACGTAAAGATTTCTGTCTTTATTTTGCAGGACACCTTCACAGCTTCTTCTACTGCTTCTGTAGAATAATTAGTCGACTGAAACCATGCTGACAACAAAGTATGACAGCTGGATCTCAGGGGAGTTACTCTGATGAACTGGGGGTGTGTTTTCAGGTTGGACGTTGCTGGTTCAAATCCCTGCGCTGATTGGCAGAATGTCCTTCAGCAACACAGAGGCTGCATCCATTCATTCATTCATCTCTTATAAACTATGTTGATTCAGTGCATGCTTCCCCTGACGCTGAGCCCTGTTTTCTCTGCTTATTTCACATTTTGCCACATGTGCACCATTGTAAGTTAGCCCGAATTAGCATCTAGCAGCTCCTGTTTGCAGTGCACACTTGTATGTACACACACCTGTCGCTGCATCACTGTGATACGGAAGAAAACTTCAAAACATGATGATTCTCAGGGAAGTTCTGCAGGTAAGGAGCATTTTTTCTATGATTTCAAAGGAGATTTATGGACATTTATTAACAATGAACACCTGAGATTATGATATCATTGGAAAGTGTAAGTTACCCTAAAGGTAAAAATATGTGTGAGTGAGTCAGGACTTAAAGTCTGTCAGAAAGTCTCTGGTGTTTGGTATCACACCAGAATATTTCTTTGTGGTGAATTTTTGGAGACATAAGAACAAACTTAGAAACGACCCCCAGTTCAGAGAGGCGACGGCTCTGCTGTCGGAGCACTAACAGGGTGGAGGTGTCTTACCTCAGGCACACCGATCTTTCTGCAGGCGTCCAGGAAGTTCTCCACGTTCCTCCGACACTTGGCCATGCTGAGTTTGGGCTGGAAGCACAAAGTCGCACAACGTGGCATTTACACAACAGTCATCATTTTCAAGTGCCAAGGTTATCGTTAACTAAAACTTACAACATAAAGAAAAAGAAAAGATTTTCAAGTATCAAGTAGTGTCAAATATTTTATTGTTAATTAGCTGCAGTGATGAGCCGCAGAGCTGCAGCTGGACAGTCCAGTTCATGTTGAGTCGCTTCAGAATCTGGTTCAAATCTCTAGAGTTTGTTGTTTTTTTTAGTTTTTTTCTGCGTCTCGCCTCAGAAACACAGTTACACACATTTTACACTTAAAGCTGCATCTTGTGTCGAATGTTTACATGTTTGTGTCCATAGCTACAGTTTATGTTGTTGTTGTTGTTGTGTCCAGTTGAGTTCTTCTGGTTAATGACACAGACACACTGACTAACACACAGCTGTAATAGTTGTCTCCTTTGGATGTTGTTCATCTTTCCTCAGTGAAAACATTTTTTAACGGTTTTTCTGACCTTTTTTAATCTTGCTCCAACAAATACCACATATTACAAAAACATTAAAACTAACATTGAAACTAATAAAAACTGTACCTGAAAACACAAAATAAAAAATAAAAACCAATGAAAAATCCAAAGCTATCATAACCTTGACTTGTCTGCTGCTTTAACAACAGAAAAATACTTTTTTACTGCAAAACAAACTCACCTCCAGTTCCATTGTCACCACTTTTACAAACTCTATCAGAGAGAAGCTGAGATAATGAATAAAAACAGATTCCTGTCAGACGTACCACTGCAGGTGAGGGGACGTGGATGCTGCCGACAGAGCGCGGGCGAATGTGATTGGCCAGATGGCAGAGCACGACGCCGTCCATCAGAGACGAGCCGAGGTCCTCGGGAAGGGCGACCTTCAGTCTGCTCTCGATGCTCTGAGGAACCAACAGCAACACAAACACAAGGCTCGTCTTAAGGCTGAACCAGGAAGTCTATACCGTGCACCATACACACTCTCAGTGTACAGCTTCTTTACAGTTAGTATTTAATACATTATTGTACTGTACTGTTTTGTTCCAACAGGAAATTATGCAAAAGTCTGAATGGAGAGCGTTTGTTGTGTGGCTTTTCTGTTTTTAGCAGCCGTTCACAAACACCATTTCCCAAGAGCTCTCCACCACCTGGAGCTAAAGGTCACGACTCGACAACAGAGTCCCTGACTGAGTCCAGCAGGACAGAGAGGACTGAACACTAAAAAAGTGGCGACGTCTGCAAGAGTCTGTGTTTTATCGGGGGCAGCAGCCAAGTCTCTCTCCAACATTTAAGACTGGTCCAGTCCTGTTTTGTTGGTTTCTTTTTTTTTTTAAATGTTTACATCAAACTGCACAAAGGACGCACACTGTAGTGTGTAGTAAAGAAGTGAGTGGATGTTTACAGCTGCTGTAAGTGTAATGATCAGTAGTAATCAGTGTGTGTCTCACGTCTCTGAGCTGCTCCATCAGCTCCAGTTCCTCTCTGAGCTGCTCCATCTTCCTTCTCATGGTGAACTGAGGATCCACAGACTCCAGACTCTTGTGGCTCCGCAGGAACACTGCAACACAACAACAACAACAACGGCGACAACAACAACAGGACAGGTAAGGTTACACTGAAACATTCACATGGACACAGTGACTTGGTTACAGTCTGAAACATATGAGTCTCATAGCGTCTCTCAGGTGGAGACGATTCATGATATCTGAGGAGAAAAGGATCAGGTGAGAAATCAGGACCTCTTCAACACCTGTCTGATGTCAGGAGCTGAAATACTACGAGTTCACATCAGGAAATAACCAATCAAATGGCTCCTTCATTTCAGAAGCAGACCAAAGTGACCTCTAATTCTCAGCCTCAGAGTGTAAATAAAGATGGACGCAGCCTCTGTGACGTCACCCACAGGTTTCTGAAGAACGGTTTTGAAGCTCAGAGTGAACTGCTACACTGTCGCCATCTTGGCAGTGTCTGACTCCGCCTCCTAACTCCCAGCTAATCCAAAAATGAGCAAAGAGGAGGGGAGTGTGTGAAGCTGAGACGTTGATGTATGTCTGTTTGTGGCAAGCGTACGCTCACCCACCTGTCACTCAGAGAGGCCACGCCCCCAATCCTCCATAACCTTAGTCCTTAATAAAATATAAACAGGTGAGTTTTATAAACAGGTGTCATGAAGGAGGAAATTAGCTCTAGAGACCAAAACAGTTTTTGTACCAGGCTGTAAACATGTTTATTTCTGCTGTGAAGTTGGACATTTTAACATGGGAGTCTATGGGGACTGACTCACTGTTGGAGCCAGACTCTAGTGGTCGTTAAAGGAATTGATTTTAACGGCTATAGCTAGTTGGCTAATCAATGTTAGCTCTGTGAGTTGACTGACTTTTTGTTTCCAGCTGACGTGTTTTAAAACCACAATCCTGTAAAAGGGTCTTAAATGTTCCCTAGACGGCTCCACACATGATATCATGCTATGCTAACACACTGAAGCTAAAGCTAACAGGTGCCAGGTAAAAACTCAGCGTGTGTTATCACACATCTAGAGGTCATATTAGCATTGTTTCATAAGAGTGTTTGAATGTGTAGTTGGGACACGCTTTACACTGAAGTATAGTAGTTATAGTTACAAATATATTCTGGTCATTTATTAAACATTCACTTTTCAACTGAATTTGATTTAATGTCAAAACCAAATCACCACATCATCAGTGATCCATGATAAAATAACAGAACAAAAGAGAGGAACATGAAATCCTGCTGGAGACTGTCTGTGTGAGCAGCAGCTGGATGCAGGGAACCTCCATCAAAACCAGAGTAAGAGAGGAAAGCGTGGACGTGGACACACTAACTAACGTTCTGTATATTCACTGACACAGAAAAAAAAAAAAAAAAAAAGCCGTTCTGCCATAAAAGATGTAGGAAGCTTATGTAAGCTCGAACATTGACGTGCACTCATGCAGTCAGAGCGCAGCGCTTTGTCACAGGGGCGGTCATGTGGACAAGAGTTCAGTGCTGCGTTATAACAGCCTGAACACACACACACACACACACACACACAGCTGATTGACTGTACATTCATCTACGTGATCACACACACAGTCAGATAAACCTTACACCACCCGGCTGCAGAGAGAGGTGGCTGTGTAGAACAGACACTACACACTACACTGACACCAAGACAAGGGTAAGAACTCAGAAACTGGAATCATGAAGCAGAATCAGATTCGGTAAAGTATAAATGAGGACATACTCCGAGACACACACACACACACACACACACACACACACACACCTCCTCAGTGTCCTATTTTCTACAGACACAGCTTGTATCTGTGTAGTTCCTGGGAGTGGCCACAGGGGGGAGCTACAGAGTCTGATGACTGAGGGACGTCATGGTTTTGGTTTTCAAACACTTCGTCCAGTGTTTTACTACATAAAGACATTTTAAACTTAAACCTCTCTATGACTATTTTTCAGAATAAATTTATATTCTAAAAATGTTTTTTTATCAAAGACATTTAATCATAAATCTTAATTTCTCAATATCCAGTTGGAACTCATTTTTATAAATTTTGTCCTGACTTGTCTAATTCGAAAATAAACTTTGGCAACTTTTTGTTGAATATTTTATATTTGTTTTTTGGATAGTGAAACTGTCTGATGAAAGTGAAACCTTCAAAAATAAAATCATGTTTATGGCGCGATACAGCTGGGTCAGAAGGGAAATGTGTTTTTGGTGATTTGGGTGAACGACCCAGCAGGAGGAGAGAGAGAGTGAGGACATGGACCTGCAGGTGTTTCTCATCACCTCAGGTCCAGGTAGGAAGTTCATGAGACTTTTCAGGGAGGTGTCCTGAATTTACAGAACAGAGAAAAACCTGAGAACAAACAAGAATAAAGACTCAGTGATGAGTTTGTTTGTTTGACCCCAGATAATCCTGAGTGACGTTCAGTCCCTCTGCTGCACAGAGAGAGAGAGAGAGAGAGAGAGAGAGAGATGAGGGGAGATAATGAAGGGCAAATAGTTTTATCTCCACAGTTTTATCTTCTAGGTCAAATCATTTCACAAGCTGCTGCGCCCCCCCCACCCCTCCCCCCACTCTTCATCCTTTTCTTCCTCCTCCTCTCTGTAAATGTCTTTCTGTCTCTCTGCCATCTGGACACTTTGAGCCTGCAGCACCTCGTGTCTGTGTCTCCTCCTCTGACGGGTCATTGTTTTTAAAAAGCCAGCTCACTGTGACAGACAGAGACCAGGTCAGTGTTTCACACACAGAACCGAACGCAGACTGTGTTTCACCGGCTCAGTCAGTCAGCGGTGAACACAGCAGGTCTGCAGGTCTGCAGGTCTGCAGGTCTGCAGGTCTGCTGGTCTGCAGGTCTGCAGGTCTGCAGGTCTGCAGGTCTGCAGGTCTGCAGGTCTGCAGGTCTGCAGGTCTGCAGGTCTGCAGGTCTGCTGGTCTGCAGGTCTGCAGGTCTGCTGGTCTGCAGGTCTGCAGGTCTGCAGGTCTGCTGGTCTGCAGGTCTGCAGGTCTGCAGGTCTGGCCTGTGGGTTGACGTGCACAATGACAAAGCTAACGCTACGTGCATTTCCGATGATTTTTTTCAGTCTATTTTAATTAAATTGGGTCGTTTGAACAGGATGTGGAAAGGTTTTTTTTTTTTAACCCTAATTCAAACAGTGAACATGTAACTGTGTAACTGTAACCAAAAGCAGGATTAGCAGGTACAATGCTACAACCATAGTTTCGTGTGTTAGCATGCTAACATTTGCTTATTAGCAGTAAACACAAAGTCCAGCTGAGGCTGATGGGAATGGTTTTGGTTTTGCAGGTATTTGGTCATAAAACAAAGAATTGGACAATGAAAAGTTTGACCTCATGATGGCGCTACATGAAAAAAATCAGAGGATCAGCAAGGTTGTTGGAGTTCATCCTCAGGGGAACACGAACGTCTGAATCAAAGTTCATGGCAATAAATCAAATACTCGTTGAGATATCTTACTAAAATTCAAAGACGTCAAAGTTTGATCACTGGATCATTTCCTGTTTGTACAGAAACAATATCGTGCGCTAATTTTCTTCGGTACAAACTCATGAAACTACTTTGTTTCAGCTGCTGCTGATGTTTACTGACGCAGACAGAAAGTAATCCTCTCCCATTCAATAATAATACAGATGGATGAGCTCGTTGTTATCTATCTAAGCCTTTTCCAGTGTAAACCTGCTCCTCGTCACCATGGTTACCGCCTGATTCTACAGCAATACACTGACACAGAGCCTTTACCTCTCTCTCTCTCTCTCTCTCTCTCTCTCTCTCTCTCTCTCTCTCTCTCTCTCTCTCTCTCTCTCTCTCTGCAAACAGATAACATCTCTGATCACAGAGCTGATCCGGCTGAAAATGACCTGTGTGTGTGTGTGTGTGTGTGTGTGTGTGTGTGTGTGTGTGTGTGTGTGTGTGTGTGTGTGTGTGGGAAACAGACTTTTTCTCACAGAGCAGAGTGTTGACAAGTTTGAGTGTAAATCTACAGACGGAGCAAAGTGCTGCCAACGCCAAGGTCACAGGTTCAATTCCCTCTGAGGTCACAACTCTCTGTCTGGGAGAACATGAGGAGGTCTCAGCAGGAATACTGATGGTTCTGATGGTTTGATGGTTCTGATGGTTTGATGGTTCTGATGGTTCTGATGGTTTGATGGTTCTGATGGTTCTGATGGTTTGATGGTTCTGATTGCCAGTTTCAGTTTGAATCTGGTTCCCGGCTGAGAAATACTCAGACTCATTAAGTTCTGATGCTAATGGAGCCGGTCAAGACTACACACGACTAAATGTCCGACCCCGACCTTCACACCAGGGCTTTACCCTCATACAGTCATACAGAGACAGCAGTACAAGCTCACACACACACACACACACCAAATATGCACCAACATGCAGAGGCAGTCTTTTACACACTAACAGGTATGCAAATAAACGCAATCTTAAAAACACACAAACACACACGCACACACACGTGGTAATGATTGGTTGCTAATGAGGTCAGGAGCAGTGATGATGTGAGCGTGTCGGTTCCTGGTGATGTCACTCTCCCTGAGGCCAGAACCCATTATACACCATTAGTCATTAGCTTATCACACACACACACACACATAAACCAGTCATGTAGAAACACACAACGCTTCAGAGCAACAATGTCTCTGGTGGGCGGGGCTTGGTGACTGCTTTGTTGTGACATCACAAAGTTCCAGAAGTCCTGACGGCTGGTTTTAAGGCTCAGTTTCTGAATACAGGCTGTGTGCATTTCTCTGTGGACTGAGGCTTTGATACTTTCACAGTATTAATATAGAAGCTAGAGCTGATCTATAATCACACTACACATGGACACAGACCTTTACACTGGAGGAGCTTTAAAGAATTAACTGATACGAACTGAGGGAACACATGATTGAAAACAGTGAAGTGAGAATGAAGCACAGATTTAAAGGGTCCTGATAGTGGTGAGAGGGGGAAGTGAGAGAGTCTGTGAAGGATCGTTTGTCGACATGTAGAAGTCGTTACTGAGAGTGTGTGAACAGTTAAACAGCTCAGAGTCACTGTTGACTTCCTGCAACATATCAGAGCCTTTTATGGACCAACTGACTGAGACACAGCTAGGCACACACACACACCCACACACACACACACACACACACACACACACACACACACACACACACACACAGCTGTGATCCATCTGAAATCTTGGACTCCGTTGCAGTGGAAGTGGGATACTCCTTTAGGGACCATTATCTAACACTTAAAATATAGGAGCTAAAAATACACACACACACACACACACACACACACACACACACACACACTATACACACACAATACATATATATACAAATGTCCACAGAGAAAAGCACAGACTCATTCATAGTGCAGAAGCTGCGTTCACACTCAGACACACAACTGGAGACACATCAGACAGTCGCAGTACGTCGTCTCCGTCTGACAGTGACATTATTACGACTTTCTAACGTGCAACACACAGCGGCCGCGTCGCATCACGTGACGCCTGTAACTCACAGCAGACACAGGAAGCTTCCGGCCGCGGCGGCCAGCACACGGGATAAAAATGCTGCTTTTCTGAAAACATGTGTCCACGATGAGAAATGAGACTCTGGTACATCCTGATGCACTGATGTGAGTCACCAACGAAAACACACGTCAGGATGCTGCTGGTGAACGCTGCCACTGAGACTAGAGTCATTGATGAGATATATATTAAATCAAATGGCTGATTTAATAAATCTGTGTTTAAGATTTTACAGTGTAGAAGAGTCAGAAAGTTCCACAAACAAAAATCCACAACCACTGACTAAATTAAATCTCTTTCATGTTGCGGCTAAAGATCGTGAGTTATTAAGTGACAGGGAAGTTTGGTGAATCTAGATCATTTCAGACTCTTCCAGGACTTACACACATTTTGTTGAGCTTCAGTGTCTGTGTGTGTGTGTGTGTGTGTGTGTGTGTGTGTGTGTGTGTGTGTGTGTGTCACAGTTAACGCACACATGCAGTGAATTTAACTTCTACCACATGCGTCTGCTCGTCTGCAGCCACCACACACACGTGAACAGCTGGAGATGAAAGCCCAGTGTGGTGAAGCTCCTCTTTGATCGTGCTGCTACCACACACACACACGCACGCACGCACACACACACACACACACACACACACACACACACACACACACAGGCAAGCAGTAATCTAAAACACCCACCCATGTGGTCTGAGGCAGAAATCATACAGCAGCAGTCGAGGAGAAAACGAGAAGAAAGTTAGGAATGAACTACGATTGTTTGTCATGTTGTCACCATGGTTACCAACAGGGGGAGCCAGAGAGTCGCAGTCAGAGCAGACATGACACACAAAGTTACTCAGAACAAGAAGTTCCCAGTTTCTTTATGCTAAACTAAGCTAAGCTAGCTGTCTCCTAGCTGCAGCTTTATGTTGAATTAGTGTACGGTGGCCCCAAAGTGCCAAGATTCATTCAACTGTCTGTTGAAACTGGTCGTCAAAGAAAACAAAAGTTAGACAGAGAAAAACAAAACTGACAAACTTCCCACCTGATGGTCGAGAACACAATAAGTGAGAGATTAAAAGAATCCCAGACTTTTACTCTGAAAAGAAAAACGTTTGGAGAGATTCAGCAGACACCTGAGTCCAGGTGTGTGTGTGTGTGTGTGTGTGTGTGTGTGTGTGTAACCTGGCTCTGCAGCCTCCAAGGCCAGTTAGTGGGAAAAAGGTAGGGGACCTACCGCGGCTGTGCACGCCTCCATCGTCATGGCTACGTGGGGTATCTCTACGGAAGGGCGAGGCCTGTGAGAGGAGGGAGGGGTCGAGACAGGAAGGAGGGGGCGAGCAGGGCAGCGAGGGCGGGGCTACAACCAGGTGGTGGAAGTGGTCAGAAGTGACGGGCATAGTGTGTGTAGTGGAGGAAGGTGGGGAGGGGGGGGGGGGGGGGATGGGGCACCAAGGTGGATCAAGTACAGCAAGGCAAAGTTCATTCCACGAGAAACACACCCCGAAAACACCGACACCACCAGGACAGAGGTCCAGAAACACGTGTGGCAGGGAGTTAAAAACAGCAGGCAGGTGAGATCATGATTTCCACAATAAAAGTCATGCAGCAGGTGAGTGTGAGAGAGGAGAAGTGACAGAACGAGTAAATCGGAAAAAGGAAAGAGTGAAAACAGGGGACACCACGAGACGACAACACAGAACACACGACAGCACAGAAACAAAATACAGATTAGTGGCATTTCACAATACAGGTCACCTCGACATGCTGTTAGCAATCATGTTAGCTTCATTAGCGGTTAGCAACATTTCACACACTGGTAACAGCTAGCAAAACGGACGCTGGACGGCTGCTAGCTCTAGGAAAGCATGAGGCTGAGGTTTGTATTCTACAAACACAGCGGACGAGCAGAGACCATGAAGCTGGTTTGGATTCACGTTTATTAATCTGTGAAAACAACCCCTGAGAAAAAAAATATTTCTTTATTATTTATTTTTTATGACTTTCTTTTTCCTCCCCAGTCTCTCTGGGGTTGTTTATACACATGAAAAAAAATGACCCTGGCAACAAAAAAATTTCACTTGCCTTTCAGACAGTTTGTAGTTTTTGGATGGTTTAAGATTTTAGATTTCCTTCGTCTACTCTCACTCCAGCTTTCACATCAGTCATTCACTCTTAAACAGTCAATCGTTTCCTGTTGCTTCAGTATATCTGATTAAAATCATGTCTGTTACTTGAACAAATATAGATTTTAAAACAGGTAGAGCGACGACCTGCGGCTCCACTCCCACATTATTTCACTCTCATGATACATGAAAACCCGCAACAGACTTTGAGCATCCGACACCTCATCAGCTCGATGTGATGTTCACCATTTTACATTATTCAGAAACACCAACCTGGTAGTCCAGGTACCCGACCCACCCCCCACTCAGTCCACACCCAGCTCACCTGAACGGGGCTTGAGTCCAAACGGCGGGCTGGAGAAGGACGGGGATCCGCTGGCTGGAGATCTGTCGTCTCGCTGTGGCAACAGAAGCGGAGACGACGTGATAATTAGACAGTTTCACTAATAAACACTGACAGAATAATGAACTGAACAGATGCTGGATTCTTTCTGTCCTGAGCTTCATGTGGGAGGAGTCTGACACACAGATATAAACCACACACAAACACACACACACACACACACACACACACACACTCCTGTGATGAGGTTTTAACAGGAGTTCAGTGACCTACAGTTAACCGCCAAATTGGCTCAGAGAAGACTCCACTCTCCCTCCTCCCTCTTTAACCATCACTCAGATTATATAACCAGCACAGACAGAGACCAGACTGATCCGGGGTCAGGACTCTGTCTGAGACTCCTGCAGTCTACCAGAATTAAAGTGCTCTAGATTTCTGCAAAGTCTGTGTGATCAGAGTCAGTTTAATAATGATCCTGGAGGGGAAATCCTCTCAGGTCTTCCACCGGTCACCACGACCTGGTTCCCACCTGCTCTCAACATCTGACCTGTGTCTGGGTTTCTTAAAAACTCAGAACTCAGAACACACTGGAAACAGCAGGATACTGGATCGTTGAGACCACGTCTGGAAGTGGTCTGGCTCATATTGATCTCCTCACTGAGCCTAACAATGGTGGTTCTGGAAAACCAGCATCATCAGACTGGTCATCGTCTGGTTCTGTTTACAGTCGGCACAAAACACCTTCAGTCTTTTACTTGAGGCAGACAGGTTTAATCTCTCCTTAGTAATTCAAGGGTGCTGCACAGAATCTCTTTACAGCAGGAGTTGTTTGTTGACGAGCTGTCCCTAATTTGCATTTTAAGATTTAATCACGGCGCAGGCAGGACGGGAGGTAATGAGAAAACCTCTCAACACAACGTATGAATGTAAAGGCCCTGCTCACATCTCATTATCCACATCGTCAGAACGTCACCCAAACCAAACCAACAACAATGAGCCTAAACAGCTGATTGTGTTGTGGCCCGGTCAGATCCTGGACTCGGTGAGTCTGTGTTTCTAATTCCGTCTGATAAGCAGTTTGTCCGTGTGTTCAGAGCGTTGTTGAACCTTCCTCAGACAGAGCCGTCTTGTTCTCCGTGTTTCTGTCGAACACTGACGGCTCCAGTCTGAGGGCGCCAAGCTGTGACGTTCACTGGCAGCGCAGACGCTCATTTGCTTTATTTCCAAACTTTAACCGAGAAGATCGACATCTGTTTCACGCCTGGGAGCTCAGTTTGGAGCTGAAGTGATTAGCGTAGCTTAGCATAAAGACTGGAAACAAAGGGAAACAGCTAGCCTTGCTCTGTCCAAAGATAAAACGTTGCCTACCTCTGAAGCTCACTAATTAACACGTCGTATCTCGTTTGCAGTTCTGCAACTAATGAGAGTTTTCACTGTTGATTAACCAGCTAAAATGTTTTCTTTTTAATTACTTGATTGATTGTTTTGATTATGAAATGACAGTAAATAGTGAAAAATGCCTGTAAAATACCTGAGTGACATCAGTCTGACAAACCGTTCAAACCCCCATTTGCTTAAAAAATAACTGCTGATTTTTAAATAAATTCTGTTGATTGATTATTCATTGCAGCATAGAAGCAGAAAACAACAAGAATTTGTGGCTTTAGAGGGAGTTTCATGTTGCAACTGTTTGTGACAAAGGTTGAACTATTCCTTTAATGGGAGCTTGTGACTGAATATAAACTGTTTTCCAGGAGGTTTGAGGTGTAACACAACAATACAAGACACAACTGACATTAAGTCAATACTGTTCATCGACCTGAACTCTTATTGTCAGACAGCGCCGGTTGCTTATGACACAAAGACACACACAAACCAAACAGAGCGACGTCACACATCAGCCTCTTCTGCAGATGAACTATTTACACACCAACATGCAAGACGGGAAACTGCCAGTTCACCAGTTCATCAAACCCGACGTCATTCAAGCCAATCGGTCGTCTCTAAACAGTTTGAGTCACCGGTGAAAGATCTGGACTGACGTATGGCGACGAGGAAAACATTTCCCCGCTCCGCTCACATGCTGCCAGACGGACTGTGACACATGTGAAAGCTTCTCACAGCAAACAGACACACAGGTAGAAGACTGTGAGTTCACTGGGAGACACGACTGATGACAGCTGAGGGCATTCACTCTGAACCTACAGCCAGTGGCTTTGGTGCTACAGTATGTTTACCTTGATGGACATATGCCACTCATACTCCCGACATGCAAGCTGGGCCTCAAACCTGGCCTTCTCTAGAATCATCTGTCTCTTCTTCTGGAACTCATAGCCACCTTCCTCCAGGTGCTGCTACAGAACGCATCACACGTTTAGGCCTTAAATCGACTTTATTAAATTAAATATCCTCAATTACTTATATACTTACAGGCTCTGTGTTATATTTCCAAGGATAAAGACACAAAATATTTTAAAAAGTACTGTACTACACCTACTAGATTTAAAGGTCCCATATAGTATAAAGGTGTGTGTCCATGTGTAGTGTGATTATAGATCAGCTCTAGCTTCTATATTAATACTGTGAAAGTATCAAAGCCTCAGTCCACAGAGAAATGCACACAGCCTGTATTCAGAAACTGAGCCTTAAAACCAGCCGTCAGGACTTCTGGAACTTTGTGATGTCACAACAAAGCAGTCACCAAGCCCCGCCCACCTGGACCCACCATCCAAACCTTGCAGGATTTGGTTTCTCTGAGTGTTTTTACCTGAAATCTGCTATATTTTTATTGGATCACTCAGAAACAGTCAGCCAATCAGAAGAGAGGCTCAGAGCCTCCTCTCTTCTGATTGGCTGACTGACCTGTTGTTACTAGAGCTCCAGAGAGAAGCCTGAGAGAGGAGATGTAAAACTACACTGGGATGGTTTTTGGTTCTTAAAACCACAAATATATCTTCTTATGGATCAACACTTCAAATAAAACATAGAAGAAGAAGATATGGGACCTTTAAAGCCACTATGTGCATGATGCCCCATAGTGGTCGTATCAGAAAAAGACACTGTAACAAACAGTAGTCACTGCAGATGTTTCCTATATTGAATACATCTGTGTTTGTTGACTGTTGACCCAGAAAATGTTTGAGGATGATTAAAAATCTGCTAAAACGGGAATGTGTCCTTTTTTTTTAAACTAAATAAATGTAAACATTCAAAGCACAGATGTGCTAAACATGACAAACTCCCAGAAAGTAGCATTTACAACAGTTTGACAACATTTCTCAGATTTCCCTGCATATCATCAATAACAGGGTTCCTCTAAGCTCTTCTTTTTTTTTCTTTAAGCAGAACCTTTCTATCACATACTGTCACACTCCATCACTCTACACTAGTATTATTATTATTATAACAAATTTTAATTATTGATCCAGAAAACCAAACTTTAATCCAAACTCACTGGAAGTCTCTCCAGATAAAAAGCATCATCTCTGACGGACTGTTCGTCACTGTTTCATTACAATTTGGTGTCGACTATTCTCCCCTACGCTGACGACACCCTGCTGTTCTCTGCTGTTCATTCAAAATAAGAGTTAAGTTAGTTCTGCACACTGTACCTTTGGAGTGGAGGCGCCGTCATCACTGTCCTGCCCACTGAGCAGAGAGAAAGAAAAGAAGGAAAGAGGATTTAGTTTCTCTTCTTATTTCTCTGATTCACTGCTGTGTTCTCGTTAACACCGCTCCCTTTCTTCATTCACTCTCTCTCTCTCTTCAGCGAGGAGGGGCCAACTTTGAATGGCGTGTTTACAAACACCAACGGACAAATGCCGCATTATATAATATACCTTTAACTGGTGATGTAGTGTGAAGCATCAGTACTGTTGCTATGGTTACCCTCAGTGTTCTATAGTGTAAGCAGCGGCTGAGATCAGTGTCTGAACTGTTTATCTGACGCACAACATGTTGACACACAGACTCTTACTTGAGTGACTCCTCCACTGTGACCATCTCCACCGGGTAGAGCTGGACTCCAGACAGGTCGTCCTGCTCCGCGCTCACTCTGACACACAAGGAGGAAACTGTGTTGTTAAATCAACCGCTCAGTTCGTTCTGGTCACGTGTGTTCGTCTGTTCAACAGGAGGATTTCTGAAGAGCTTGTTAACTGATGTTGATTAAATTTGTTGTAAAGTTTGACCTTGAGCTAAGAATCAGGGGATGAGTTTTTGGTGCAGAGGCTGGAGACTGAATGTGCATCTTTGTTGGAGCTCTGAGTGAATTTTCTAGAGAATAAAAATCCTGCAAAACTTTGTTAGGGCTCATTATTATATTCAAAATAATCTGTTTCAGGATCTCAGTCTTTATTTTGCGTAATATCCTTTTATCACGGTGTATTTCACTTCTTATACGTTTGTTAGTGCATTAAAGGAGCTATTTGTACGTTTCCTCTGACGCTGAACATGATACGTAATACGTCCTCTGATCAGCGCTACGTCTTCAGGGCAGACTGGAGGCTGCAGTGAGTTGTAATCGGAAAGTCACGAGAAGGAGCTAGCTGGTTAGCATGCTAACTTCAGCAGAAGGAAAGAAGTAATAGAAACAAGAGTTAACATTGGTGTTCCTTTCCACCTCTGGAGACAGATGTTGTTGAGTAAAGGAGTTTGATGATGAATTCTCAACATTTCTTCTAGACTGGTGAGTAAACAGCTGTTCATGCTAACGTTAGCTATGTAGCGATAGCAAAACTTACAAATAGCTGCTTTAACCAAGTGTGAAAATTGGCACATTGTGAATAACACCCAGCTCCACCTGAACCTCTCACCTGCTGGGGTCCTGCAGCAGCTCCACAGCCTCCTTCAGCTGGTTGATCATGTCAATGTGGAGCTCTGTGCCCCCTTTGACCTTTGACCTGAGACCCCAGAGACACAAGTAAAGAGTATATATCCTACAATCACAGTGGCAACGTGGGCACTTTAAAATCAATCAACTGTCTGAATGTTCTGATCTGAAAACCCATTACTTATCAACTCCAATCAATAAATCAATATAAATGATTGATATAAAATATAAAGTGACACATTAATCCAGAGTAAATAAACAGAGAGATGAACTTACATTTGTTCTGTTTGCCAGTGTGAGTCTTCTTCTATCCTGAGGGGCTCGTCAAAGTCTGCTGCTGTCCGACCCTGCACACACACACACACACACACACACACACACACATCAGAACCAGCTGCAGCTGTCACATGATCCAAAGACTCGCTCAGCCATTGGCCAAAATTCAGAGACATTACCACCGTCCCTCCATCAACAAACAACAATCAGCAGACTGTAATAACGTCTGTCCCTCCTCAGTTTATTCTCTCCTTCCTCAACGCTCCCTTTGTTTCTCAGATGGACGGATGAAGAATCATCATCATCTTTTTCCTCTTTTTCTTTGAGGCTGAATCCATCACATGTGAGGATCATCTAAACATAAACAGTCTTTCTTATCTTGTGGTTTTTGTCTATCGTGTTAATTACGAACACACTGGACAGGCAGGAAACACACCGACAGTTCATCCAGATCATCTTCCCCTTTATTTGGACGTCAGACTGAAAGTGACGCTGTAATTTTGGGTAATAATTTCACTATGCATAACAGCAAACAGAGAAATACAATTGTGCGTTTCCAAAAATCCCACCGCATGCTCTCTCTGCTCCGTGTGTCTTAACTTTACTTATTCCTCTGCCTCATTTAGTAATAATCATATGCGGAATAAAACTAGTTTATTTGCTGTAATGGAGGCGAGGCTCAGTGTATTGGAAGTGCTCCTCCTCTTCCCTGCAGCACTCGGCCGACCAGAGGTGGAAATATGATCCCTCAGTCAGTCAGTCACATTCCAGATTATAGGGCTGGCCCCGCTGTTTAGATCCAGCCAACAAACAGCACTACACCTCTGGTCACAATAATAACCGCTGGGTTAAGGTTCGGGAACGACCGTTGTCATAGTTACAAGAAACAAATGTTGTCTTTCAGTAGGAATCAGGAGACGAGCAGCGATCTGTGTTTGTGGCTCTTAAATAACGTCGCACCACTTCCTCTGGAGAGGGAGAGGAATCTGTCACTCGTATGTGAAGGTGTGTTTTTAGGGGAGTTTTTTTGAGGACAGTTTCTTTGCTACTGTGAGAGTTTCATTCAGCTCCTCTGACTGAATCCACATCAACAGGCTCCTCAGCTCTTTGTGTCGTCCTTTTGTTTTGTGTTTAGTCCTTATTTGGTCGCAGCTGAGTCTCCACGGTGACACGGGCTCAGTGTGATGTAAGCGTCTATAACGGGACAGTCCAGTAAATTAAACTCACATCAACACAAAGTGACAGTTCAGGCTCCATTAGAACACAGAGCGGTTTTACATAACCTCGCTCTGACTGAGGCATTATTCATAAACTCCAACCATTTACTGCATCAAAGTTTAATGAGGGACTGAAACACTCAGGCCACGTGACGTCTTGCCTTGATGTAGTTGACGAAGCGAGTGCTGAGCGCGGAGTCTCTGTAGCTGAACTGCTCCTTCAGGGCCTCCGTAGGACTCTCCTCGATCAGCCGGACCGAGTCGCAGTGCGGGTCTGCTGGAGTGGAGGAAACGTGAGGCGTCAAAAGTCTGAAACAGGCATGCTGGGAGTTTTATTGTGTGTTCACCTCACGTCATTCACACACAGACTCATCACCTCACTTCCTGTCTGAAGCCACAGTAAATGTCTGTTCTTGTGTACATGTTGGTGTGAAGCTGACGGGCTCCACCTACATGATGAAGAAACTGTGGGGGAAAATAACCCAGACATGCCTCCCTCCTTCCTTCCTTCCTTCCTTCCTTCCCTCCTTCCTTCATTCCCTCCTTCCTCTCAGCTCAGTGAATGTGACCCTCCATCAGCTCTGACCTGATTGAGGCAGATTGAAGTCTATTTAAACTGCGTGTCTGGGGAGCTGCTGCGCTTCTCTAATGGAGTTCAACAGCCCAGACACACACACACGCACACGCACACACACACACACACACACACACACACACACACACACACAGCACAAAGCACAAAGCAAAGCAAAGCAACAATACAGCCTCTTTCAGACATGCGCTCCTTTCCGTGAAGTCTCAATAAGCTCCTGGTCACTTTTACATAAAGGTGATGATGGTTTTATAGATATATATATACACTCGTCCTGTACATACTGTCTATGCTCACACTCCCACAGTGATTTCAGCCTGTCCACTATCAGATCTGTGTGTTTGTGTGTGTGTGTGTGTGTGTGTGTCTGTGTGTGCGTGTGTGTGTGTGTGTTACCTGTCAGGGAGCTGATGTGTTCACTGGAGTCGTCTTTACTGATCCCCTCCTCCTCTGTGATGTGGCTCATCGGCACGTTGAGACTCAGACTGTCTTCATCTGACGGCTGCGACAAACAAACAAACAAACAAACAAACAAACAAACAACAGGCAGCATTAGATATGAAACAATTAACCAATTAGCAAATAATCAATTATAATCATTTATTGGATAAAATTGTCAAAATAAAAGTTTAAATCACCTTGTCCTCTGTGAAACATGTTCAGTATTTTAGTTTGAAAAATGATTAATTGATGATTATCAGATTCGCCGTCACTGAAGTTTCTCTTAACGTTTCAGCTCAGTCACATTTATTTAAAAGCAGCAGATAAAACACGTTGGATTCAGTTTCAGCCTCAGGACCTAAAGAGGTTGTTGTTCAGGTGGAACAAACGTGAAGAATCGCTCGTCTTCTGCAGATGTTTCTGCAGCTGCAGTCGCATCATTTTACATCACAAATAACAGAATCATGTTCTGTTCAAAATACACTGTTAATAATAATATAATAGTTTTGTAGAAATCAGCGATGGATAGTAAAATTAAAATCAGAGGCTTTTACAAATAAACGACACACGTTACTGAAGCCCATTGAAAGATTCATCAGTTTAAAGGACAAGTCAGGTTTCCTTTGCACAAACAGCTGATCAGCTTTAAAACAATCCATCAGTAATGATCCTGATAACGAGCAGAAGATTCAACACTGACAGAAATATACAAGACACACACACACGGCATATATAGACAATTATACAAAAGCACAAGGACACACAAAGGTCACACACACACACACACACACAGACACACACACACACAGTGTCAGTACCTCAGTAGCAGACAGTCTCTTGTCTCCGTTGTCGCTGCCGACTCCTGAGTCGCTGTCCTGCTTCTTCTGCTGCTCCATGTCCTCCACACTGCACACACACACACACGCACGTACACACACACACAACACAGGTCACACACCTGACACACACACAGGAGGAGGAGGGTGTATGTGTGCATGTGCGTGCACGAGCTAGAGAGAAAGTGAGCCACAGTGAAACAGAGAGATAGAGAGAGAGAGAGAGAGAGAGCACAGTCTCTCTCTCTCTCTCTCTCTCTGTTCACACTGCTGAGTTAAACCTGACTTCCTGCTCAGATCTGTGTTTTATCATCATGTACTTGTGTGTTTTTCCATCTTTACGTGTTTCTTCCTTTTAATAAACATTCAACATTATCACTGATGTTTTGTCTTCAATACATTTTTCCTACAGTTTTGAAATACACATTATTCATGTGTCCAGTTAAAGTCTTCTGCTTCCATGACCTTCACGTTCTCTTCATCAGACTCATGTTTCCATGCTTCATCTTCTCCTGTGATATCACATGTCCACACAGACAAAGAGATAAAACTTCATCTCTCTCACATTCAGCTGAATCATCACATCCAGCACCAGAGCTGAGAGGAGACGCTGCACCAACCTTCTCTACAGAGCCTCAGTTTTGTAGTTTGCAACTAACGTTAGCAGCTAGCCTGTTCCTCTGCAGAACTTTCACGAGACAGGCCGCAATGCATGATGGGTCTGGTTCGATCCACGTCGTGTACAGCTCCTGTACGCTACACTTTGGTGAACCCTGTGATCATTTTGTAGAGGATAACTACAACTACAGGGGACGAAACGTACAGTTGAAAATGAGAGTGAGTGGATGAACAGAGCGTCTGAATCGACGGCTCATCCGACCTGCCGAGGAGCGGACGCTCCTTTCTAAAGAGCCGTCACACGATTGGTTAGAAACAGCTCCGTCTCTGTGTTGGGATTGGTTGTCAGACTGTTGTCAAGGTAACAGGGAATTTTTTCATATCAAACTCTGTCTAAATATTTCAGATCAGATCAAGTATGAAGAAACAAAACATTATGACGAGTTTAATCTGCAGTGTGAACGCAGCTCTGAGGCAGCACCTGAAGTCACTGAACAATAATGTGAGCTGGAATCACTCACTCACACACACACACACACACACACACACACACACACACACACACACACACACACACACACACACACAGATATTTTCTGGGCTAGAACTAAATTAACCTCCGGTGAACATCGCTCCCTCTCCTCCTCATGTTGAACTGAATGAGTTTCTACTTGATCCACAGTCACACAGCTGCTTCATGATAAACGACACTGACCACAGTCAGCTCTGTGTCATGACCAACCACCAACCAGTCAGGTTCACACCCATGTCTGACTCAGATACAACATGTACAGTTTATATAGAGGGAATTGAATTAAAAGGTTTTAAGCGTATTTTGTCATAATTAGTGATTTAATGGCCAAAAACTTGTCTTGGGAAGTCACTGTGACCTTGACCTTTGACCTCTGAACACCAAATTCTAATCAGTTCATCCTTGAGTCCAAGTGAACGTTTGAGCCAGATGTGATGAAATTCCCTCCAGCTGCTGCTGATGTATCGTGTTCACAAGGACGGGATGGATGGATGGCTCTGTGACCTCTGACCCCTGACCTGCACATCATGTTAGTGCTCATTGCACACCGACAGTCATCATTTAGATGCTAGACAATACAGGTGTGGCGAAGAGCAATGAGATGAGCTGTAACTCCCTGTGTTGTTTTATTTTGGCGGGACACCTGCAGAGAGCTTCACTGAGCTTCTGTTTTTTTTCTTTTAAGGTCGTTGTTTTAATGGAGTTTTAAAAATAGCATTAATCTGTTCTCATCTTCCTCTGGAGCGAGAGGAGAGGAAGAACAACTACACCTCCTCCGACTGTCTCGTTATCCATCTTTCACTCTTTGTGAAATAAAACAGTCACATGTCCAACGTCGCGATAAAAGTCGTACTGAAGATAACCGACCAAAGAGAAGAAGAAGACAGAGGAAGAGACAGTGAGGAAAAAAGAAAGAAAGAAAACAGAGAGAGACACAAGAATAAAGTCAGAAGAAGAGATAAACAAGCAAAGATAAAAAGAAAAAGAATGAAAACCACAGAGAAAGACAGCAGGCAAGAAGAATGTGTGCGCAGAGGACGAGTGTTTGTTCTCCAGGAGAAGCGGAACCATTCTTCCTGCCCACGTGCTGGGAGAGATTTATGTGGGCGGACGTCACAGAGTTCAACATCCTCCGAGAGCTCGGCCTCAGCGTCAGCTGAATGATGGAGAATCTAACGCAGCAGCCGCTTCTGTCTGTCTGTCTGTCTGTCTGTCTGTCTTTCTTCTGCCTCCTTCTCTCCTGAAAGCATCACTTCTTTTCTTTCAGTACTACTTCCTTCATTCCTTCCTTCCTTCCCTCCTTTGGTCTGTGTCCTAGTTTCCTTGCTCGCTCTCTCTGCCCTCACCTGGGGAGCAGGTACAGCTCCACGTTCAGAACAGACGTGCTCCATCGCTCATCTCTGATTTCTTTTCACTCCCTTCGCTCTTTCTTTATTCTTCCTTTCTGAGTCATTGATACTTCCTTTGTCCGTCTCTCTTTCCTTCCTTTCATTCCTTCCATCCTCCTCTCATTCCTACGATTTCTACATGGATTGTTCCCACTTTTCTTCTCTGACATTTTTTCTTTTCTATCTGCCTCCCTCCACCTCTCACTGCGATCGCTCTGCTGGACTCCCTCCTTCGCTCTGTCCACATCTCCTCCTTTATTTATCTCCTCATTCCTTCCATCCGCTCACATCCGCTTTCATCCATCACATAATATCTCACACACCGACGCCGGGATTTAAGGCCTGACTGCAGCGAGCGTCTGATAGTGGACAGGCTGTCAGCGGGAGCCAGAGAGCGGATCACTTTCTGCTGACTAATGGAGGATTTGGCTCCAGACTGAGAGAGCGAGGAGACTCAGATCACAGAGCGTCCTCCCGCTCCAGCAGAGACAGTTTCTCTCCCTCCGTAGACTCACTAATGTCGTTAAAAACCAAACTAAACAAACGGCTTTGCGGTGATGTAACAGGCCTCTGGCGGCCATGTTGGATCCTCAGCTGAGAGGAGCTGAGAGCGAATAGAAGCCAAGAAGAGTCTGGGACAGATACGGCGAATTTAAGACAGTTTACAGCCAGGAACCGATCATGTCGCCATGGCAACAGGCACAGTGAGTCACTCTGTGTGTCACTGATCAAACTAACGCCGTGATACCACTACAGACACAGGTGAAGGAAGACAGATGCATATATACGTCTCCGCGGTGACTGACCTGCCGGCAGTGGGCCGTGATAGGCTGATTCTCTCCATGACGGGCAGGTAGAGGGAGTCGGGCATCTTCTCGCTGCGACACGCCTCGATGCTCAGATACTTGAATATGTGAACTTTGCCCTTTATACAGATCTGAGGGGGAGAAGAGGGAAGAGAGGAGACATCAGGACCAAGTGAAGGACAAACCGTTTCTTCTTCTTCTACTGTCTCAGCCAGACGTTTTACTACAGGCGGATACAGACACCAGTGTGTGTGTGTGTGTGTGTGTGTGTGTGTGTGTGTGTGTGTGTGTGTGTGTGTGTGTGTGTGTGTACCTGTGCAGGTGGACTCTGCAGTGGGTTGTTTTCTAACTGGAGCGACTGGAGCTGTTTCATCTTCCTGTAACACACTGGGATGGTGGACACCTTGTTACATGAGAAGTCGAACTTCACCAGAGGAAGTTCAGCCAGGTCTGCAAGAGGAGAGAGACACACACACACACACACACAGTGAGTCTTTCAGAGTCAATCTAAGCCTCATTTAACCTCCATGAGTTTCTGCATCTTGTGAAACATGTTTTGCTGCCAGAAGGAAATAAATTCCTGATAAGTGGAAACACGTCCAAAGAGTCATCTGATGTCTGAGGACTGAATCATCTGCCCGTCCACCGACACTCATCACTGTCACTGAATATAATGATGATGAGCTCAAAGACTGAAAACTATTCAAATATAAATTATAAATATATTCAATGATTCACTTTCCAGGAGGAAAGGCTCCATCTGCTGCTCGGCTTCATGGGAAACTTTCCCTGCAGGACGACTCCGAGTGTTTTATCTACACTGCTTTGAGGTGTTGGGAAAGAGGAGTGAGCGTTTGCGTTGCCAGGTTGTGATAAATCCTCCTCCAGCACAACACTTTTGTCTTTGTGTGGCTTTCATTCATCAGTGAGAAGTCTGACCACTCATCTTCTGGAAAACAGCTGCAGCACATCTGGACCTGTATTCATTAACAAACTGATATTTAACATTTGTAACAGCAAATGATGATGACTCATTATTAAGCATGAAAACCTGAGTTCTTATCAATGCTTCACCAACATCTATAACTGCAGTATTACTGAGGAGACTCTCAACTGTTGAATGTTAAATTGTCACTCAAAGCGCTTTAAAGTACTTGCCACATTCACCCATTCACTCACACATTCATACAGGAGGAGCCGGGGATCGAACCACCGACCTTCTGACTAGTGGACGACCCGCTGTAACTCCCGAGACACAGCTGTCCCTTATTACCATAGCAACGCTGCAGTTGTAAATGCGTTTCCTGCGACTCTTTTCCAGAAGACAAATGATAATGAATGAAAAAACTGGAGACTTACTCATGAACAAAAGAAATGGAGGAGGATTTATCACAACCTGGCAACCCAGAATTTATTCTTGATAATGGTTTATACCTGAGCTGTAAAGTTTTAGCAAATCAGTTAAAAAAAAATAAAATAAATAAATACATAATAATTACAGCTTATAAACCCTTTATAAATGTTCCCTTATCAGAACACATCTGCAGTGTGACATCCACACACACACACACACACACACACACATTCACACATTCACATGGCTGACACCGCCGACATGTTTCCCATCACACAGAAGAACAATCGGCTGTTGTTGTTATGTTCAGGAGGTTTGTGTAATTGTTAGCAGCCGAGCGCTTCGGTGTCTCTGCTCATGTTCAGCTTCATTCCTCATTAGAACTCAAATACCTGGAAATAAAAGCTCTCTCTAATTGCGCTCAGCTGGAGATTTGACTTCATAAACAGAGACTGTTTAATGTTCGGTGCGGTGAACAGTTCAGTCGGTGTAGAAAGACTGCAGACAGATATCAATGACCCAGTACTGAAGGTTAAACAATAAATGTGTGAGAAAGGAAAATATTGTGACTGTAAAATGTGAGAAACATGGACGTAACCACGTGTTTCTGGGGAGTCATTTAAAGACATCCATGTGCATCCTCACAGGTGACCTCAGGCTGCAGCTCAGGTAAAACCAAAACCTCCAAAAGTGAAGTATAAATCTCCTCCAGTGTAAAGGTCTGTGTCCATGTGTAGTGTGATTATAGATCAGCTCTAGCTTCTATACTAATACTGTGAAAGTATCAAAGCCTCAGTCCACAGAGAAATGCACACAGCCTGTATTCAGAAACTGAGCCTTAAAACCAGCCGTCAGGACTTCTGGAACTTTGTGATGTCACAACAAAGCAGTCACCAAGCCCCGCCCACCTGGACCCACCATCCAAACCTTGCAGGATTTGGTTTCTCTGAATGTTTTAGTGTTTGTTTATGGATCAACACTTCAAATAAAACACAGAAGAAGAAGAAAATATGGAGCTTTAAACTTGATGAGAAAGATGTCACTCCTGCCTCTGGGAATTTGTGATGGACATTGTTACCATCTTTCCACATTTGATAGACTAAAGGATTAATCAGAAATCTTATTATAAAACTTGATTATAAAAAGACTTTTCTACTATTCCTTTAATCTGTGTATGTCCCTCCTTCCATGTAATTCCTGGCTGTTTCAGGCTCTCTATAAATAAACTCTACTTCACTGGATCACTGGATGTGTGTGTGTGTGTGTGTGTGTGTGTGTGTGTGTGTGTGTGTGTGTGTGAACACTAAGACAAACAGACTGATGTGTGGGTTTGTGGACAGAAACCGTCACTGAGGAGCTCGTCAAGCGATCGTCACAGACTCTTCCCGTCAGACTTTCATAATTAAAACCACTTGTAGGCGGCAATAATGTCGGCCATGATGGAGGGTGCGCCGACACCAGAGAGCATTCCTCTGGTTACTGGATAAAAATATAACTGAGATTATATCATACACAAAAACATGGTCCCTCCTTCTGAGATCACTGAGGTCAAATGTTTTAATTCCAGATAAACAGCGTCTCTGTTGTAAAGCAGCCACCGCACTGTGCTCACTGTTTACAGTGATGGTGGTAGTAATGTTTACTATGACCACAAGCTTTGTTTAGCTGGTTACAGTGGATCAAGCGTTTGGTCATAAACCAAAGTACTGGACAAATTAAAATGTTGACCTGATGATGGCGCTAGAGGAAAAGTCCACGACACTGGACTGGTACTGGTCCATGTTTTCCACACAGGGAGGTGTGTGGACTTTAAAGTGAAGATTTGAAACATGTATGAGATCTGTGCTCAGTGTTGGCAGGTGAGTTGAGGAGGAATCTGAGTCTGGTATCAGGAGAGAAAACTTTGGATCCATCACTTGGTCTGATCCAAGCAGGAAGCCTCCGAATCAGATGCCAAACCATCTCAACTGTCTCAAAAAGAAATGTAAAACCTATCTGAGATCAGTTTAATTTAAAACTGGCTATGATGATGTTTTGTAAAACAGCTGTTTATCTAGGCTGGCTGTTGTACAGTGTTTATATATTGTGACACAAAAGGAAAGTCTGTTTTTGGAAAGCTAATGCTAACTATATTAGCGGATTTTCAAATGACTTGTTAAGGAATAAGATAATGTCAATTAACCATCTTTAGAGGCAGAGAAGCGTCGCAGTATTACTCTGAATTCTTGTTATATGCACATGTGTTGTGCTATCATTGCGGTAACTAAAGCATCTTGCTGCCGTTGTGATGTTTCTGGCTTTAAGGAGCATTTTTCCACCAGCTCTGCAGATACAATCATCAGATTTGAGTTTGAATCTCTAACATTAGACTCCTGCCACCCCGAGCTTGGCCGAACTTTTAAAAACCACTAAAACAGTCAGGGTGGTCTTATCTCAGGGGCTCTCCGGTGCTGGAATAGAGAGTCTGCACAAGTTCAACAAATATTAAATCAAAAACAACATCCCTCCCTTTGTCAGGGCTGCCGTCCAGTCTGCCTGCTCCAAGCCTCCCTGTCGCTGTGTCATCAAGCTGCTCAGCCAGATCAAAGCGCATCAATCCGTCCAGGAGATGCTCATAATAGCGAGGGACAAGCATATGCCACGCTGGGAAAACACAGCAATAAATCCGACAGGCTGGACGAGCTGGGGATGAATCATTCAGAAAACAGTCTGCAGTCGTTCATCATTCTGTTCGACTATCAGCCGGCCGACACCACGAGCTGCAGTCTGTTTTATCGAAGACCCACCGCCATGTTGGAAGACTGACAAGAAACAGTTGTAATGTTTCTGCCTCGTTCTCAATTCATGAGCAGGTTTCATGTTTTCTCTCTGTTTTAAAGAGAGAGGGAAGAGAAGGATGAAGGACGTGAAAGAAGCCTTTAAGTCTTACTGACTTGAACGTGAATTCGCTTCAATGCCAAGAAAAGACACAACAAGATATTTCTACAACCGGCCAGGTGACTATGTAATTTGGTATAAACATTAATAAGGATGATCTCTAATGACTCTGGTTGATCCCCTTTTGTTAACTACATCCATCGGACTGAAGGTTCAACTTGACCAACAGCCTGATTGATGCAAAGGTAGCTCGCAGGCAAAAGTCTGGCTTTGTTGGTTAATAATCTTCACCTGTCCGTCAGGACCTCCAGCGGGCCACGTTTTCATTCCATTGGATGCAAGAAAAATCTAAATCCAACGGGCTGATTGTCATGGAACTTGGTTTTTGATTTGCACTACACAATGACTTTTTCTCCAGGACCTTCTTCATGGTCTCAGAGTGCTGCTTGACAGGCAGTGGTAACCTCTGGTCACCACAAGTTTCACAACAGAGACTCTGATCGAGGTCCAGTTAGATTAATGTTCACGACCTTCCACAGGTTGCAGAAAAAGAGTCTCCAGAGGCGGGAGTGGAAGAATTTCGCCTGATTTGAATCACTAGCAGGTGGTTTTCACTTGACAGTTTTGCTCCCTCAACAGATACAGTCAAAGATCTGATTATACATCTACAACATCCGGACATCCACTGTCCAATTGGCAGCAGGTTAAGCCAAAGCACATCTTTTCCTGACCCACGTCCTCCAGCTCTTTCAGGGAGATCGCTCTGCCTTCTCAGACTCAGTAGGATAATCCCTGCAGCATGTTTGGGTCTGCTCTGGGATCTCCTGCCAGTTGGATGTGCTTGGCCCAAACTCCACAGGGAGGCGTCCAGGGGACAGATCCTGATCAGACGCCTGAACCGCCTTAACTGACTCCTTTCAACTTGAAGGAGCAGCAGCTCTGAGTTCCTTCCAGAAGTCTGAGCTCCACACCCTGTTTCCTGGGTTGAGCCCAGCCAACCTGCAGAGGAAGCTCATTTCATCTGCTTGTATCCAAGATCTCATTCTTTCAGTCGTTACCCAAAACTCATGAGGATTGGAATAATGATTCTTACAGGGTTTTTATCAATCCTTGGCCTAATATGTTCAGACACCAGGTAAACACTCGAACACCCTGCTCGCTGTGGACGGTCCCTGACTACCACAGGAGTCCAACAACAAATCACTCCATCAGATTCAGACCAGGAAGGTGGTTCATGCCGATCAAACTCCTCCAGATTTCTCAGTGCGGGAAGGTGGGAGTGTTTAACGTTCCTCGTTTTCAAAATAACAGTCTATGTTTTCTTTAATCTCATATGTTTTCTGCAGCTACCTTCATCAGTCAAGACTGAGGGGGGCCATCGACAAAGAACTGTTTACTGTGCAGATTTGCATATTCGCAAAACATTTGATTCTCAATATTTAACTTGAAAAACACCAATAATTTAACCAACTGCAGGAGAAAAACGTATGCGTATCTCAAGATCTAATTTAAAGTTGTGATTATCAGTTAATCAATTCATTAATTCATCAACAGAAAATCCATCTGCAACTATTTTAATTATCAAGTAATCATCACAGAAAGAATGTCAATGTCTTCCAGAGTTTTCCGAGTCCTCTGTGATTCTTTGTGTTTCTGAACCAGACATCCTGAAGACATCTCACTGGATTCTGGAAAATCTGTCACTATTTCCTGCTGATGTAACAGTAAACAATCAGCAGGTTAATCAATAATGAAAACAGTTGATAGTAAGAGGAGTAAGCGATGTCACATGCTGAGACCAGAGAGAGTATTTCTTTTTCTCTTTACAGCTGGTGCGGTGGTTTTGAACTGGAAGCCCTCCAGTCCCCAGCCCGCCTCCCTCCAGCCTCAGCCCATCAGCAGACAGACGGATGAGCTCCAGAGGCCTGTGGTTGTTCAGTGTGTCACTGACTCATTGCAGACCGTTGGGGACTGGAGGTCACACTGAGGGTTAAGTGTATTTTTGGGGACTGGGACGGGTGTGGCAGAACTCACAGAGGCCTCTGTGGTCATGAATACACCTCCGCATCATGTATTTAGACGGATTGTTCCATCTCTGTGTTTGATCGCAAATCAGACGCTAACCACACCTGACTTTACAACGACACTCAATAAACAACAGAGTCTAAAACTGACCTCTTGAAGTACATAATTCTCTTCTGTAAGATACAAAGGTAAGAAGGGATCATCAGAAAACATCAATTATAAAGGTTTGTTTGATGTGAATTCCACCTTAAGAGAAAGCAAACCAAAGGTTTTCTACCCAAATCTCAACAAACTTTAGGACACGAGTAAGAACTTTCTAAAATCACCATGTCAAGACGACGATTCACTTCTCTCACACACTCACCTTCTGGCAGGACGCAGAGAAGGTTTCGGCGAACGTTGAGTTCTCGCAGAGCTTTGAGTTTGCCGATGTGACGAGGAAGAGCCGTGATCTCGTTGCAGCTGATGTCCTGCAGAGGGCAAGACGACAACACGACAACAACATGTTCACGACTTTCACAGCTCGTGGTTGCAGTTCATTATATTTGAGCCTGTATTACCTGACAGGACACAGTCCGCAGAGTCTGACAACAATATGTTGGAAGCTTTCAAATATTCCCTGATTGCTTGAATAATACCATTACAGTATACTGTATGTAGTTTTATATTGGGATATCACTATATATCACGATATAGAAGATTGTTGGAAGTTCAGCTGAGAAACACCTTATTGAAAAAAATAATAGAATAAAAATAAAAGTGTTTTTGGCTGAAGGATCTGAAAAGGTCACTGAAAACCCTGTTGATCCAAACCTGCCAGTTCTGCTCAATAATTTCCAGCATTATCTGCAACAGCCAGAGATTAAAGAGAGAGATTCACTGGTTTAAACACTTGTATGTTGTCCCTCTGTATCCAACCCCATCTGGTGATCATCATTACATATGTCGAGAAAAACAGTTGGTTATTTCAATTTGAACCATATGAGCTACATTTAAGGCTCGTTTTTCTCTTCTTCTTTTTTTTTTTTTAAATCTAAGTACAAATAAATCATGAGCACAGATCAAGGTGAAAACTGGGTTGTAAAAATACAGAGCAATATTTTCTGGTTTCTTTTTTTTATTGTCTTGGAAGCAGATTCTGGAGTCTGTTCCCAGTAAACTCAGTAAATGGGTCAAAATGAACAAATTTAAAGGGGCTGTTTGTAGGTTTTGCTATTGGTACATAGCTAATGTTAGCATTAGCAACTGTTTACTCATCAGTTGTTGCAAGTTCAGCATCAAACTTTTACTCACCAACAGCTGTCTCCAGAGGGGGAAAGAAACCCTCTTGTTTTGCTACTATTTCTATCATTTTCTCTACTGAAGTTAGCATGCTAACCAGCTAGCCCCAGCCGGTCACTTTCCGATACCGAGTCACTGTAGCGACCAGGCTGCCCTGAAGAATTAGCAGCTCGTATTATAACCTATTGTAGGTATATTATACTGTAAACGCAGCGATGACTGAAGCTCTCGGCAAGGAACGGTAAGCAAACAGCTGTTAATGCTAACGTTGGCTATGTAGCAATAGCAAAACTTACAAATAGCTGCTTTGAACTTCCAGTGAAAGCAGAGATGTTTGGAATTGGTAAATTAGTGAAACTATCAAAGTGTAGTTTCAACCAGGAAACATAAAGACAGTAAACATCCCAGGTAGTAAGAGATCTAGACGTGATTTAATGAAGCAGAGTGTTGATTTTCTTTTCTTTTTTTTGTTGCAGCTGGTAACAGCACAGATCTGCTGAAAGTTATATTCAATTACTTTACGGTTAAATGACAAAAGCATTTAAATTGAAATCTTTTCATTATTGAAAGTGTTGCACTGGTTCACCAGCAGCAATGGCGACTTGTTTACTTCCACCTTCAACAATGGATTCATATTTAACACGCAGACATACAAACAAAAACATACACTGCACACACGTGTATATAGGAACTCAAACATGACAAACAGTGACACTGTAGCAGGTAGAGAGTGTAAACAGTCTTACCAGCTCCATGAGGCTGTGCAGCTGTCTGATGGTCTCTGGCAGACTCACCAGCTTGTTGTTGCTGGCGTTGAGGACTCTCAGAGGAAGACCACACAGACAGGCCGGCAGAGAGCCCAGCTGGTTACGACTGCAACACAAACACACACATCACTCACTCAACTATCATCAGAAATCATGTGACTTTATTTATATGACACTTTTACATTAAAAGGAAAACAACTTGACAGCCACTTTTCACTTCATCAGAGGCGTAAACTGAGCCGTCAGTGTCAAAGATGCGCACTGCCCCTTTAAATAAAAAGTAAACAATTTAACCAGGCAACAAAACAAAACAAATACTCTCCACTCAGTGCTTCAAACACATAAGTGCACAATAATGAGCAAGTGGAGGCAGGATCCACTCCTCTAAAGACCACATGAGTATTTTTACTCCGCATCTTCTGGCAGCGTTAAAATGTGGAGACGTGACAATGTGTTGGTTTAATGTCATTTCACATTCACACTCCAGTGTTTACAGCTGCTGGATCTGCACCTCACACACAACAAAGAGCCCCACGAGGAAAACAGGTAGACAGCACTTCCTCTTTCCCTCTATGTACGAAGATGAACTCACATTCTCTGATATGTTGAATATCAATGTTGAAATATTAAAAAAAGATGAATTTTGGGAGTGAAACATATGAAACATGCCTCAGTGCTGCAGCTAAAACACAGGGAGCCATCAGGACTGTAACCAATTATTATCTTAGAATTAGAATTAAAAAGTCTTTATTGTCACTGTGAACTCTGCGTACAACGAAATTAGTTGGTGCATCAGAAAAAGAGACCGACAAGCAACATCAAAAAACACAAAAACAGCTCATTTTCTAATAATAAAAATAAGATAAAAATATACACAAAACACTAAAATAGAGTGTTGGCGATTCTTTTTCTGTTGATCAGATTCATGGTGTTGTGACGTCAGTACAAACACAATGACTTGTTCCCTACAGATCTCCTGCCCATGTCTGTTTGTTCCTGATCCAAGAGCTTCAGTCTGATCTTTTTTATTTCTTTATTACATAACTGCACTTAAACTAGAATAAACCTCTGACAGCTGCCGTACCCAGAGCTCTGAGGCTGAAACTCAAATATTAAAAAACGGCCTGGATCCTGATCCTGATATGACACAGACATGAATAAATATAAATATCTATGTAGAGAGACAGAGCTGCAGCCGTGTGTTGAAGTTTCATATATGCAGGATAAACAGGAAGCAGGAGCTTTACAGGGACTAGCAGCGCCGTGTTTTATCTGAGTTTGTCAGAGGCACCTGAACTAAAGTTAAAGCCTTTTTCCTGTCGACTCATCGTCTCATCACCTCACGCCTGACGCTTCCTCTGTCAGAGGCGAACTTCTGCTTGAAGTAAAGCCTCAACTTTAAACCGCACTAACTACCTTTGTACTGAGGCAGTGATGTGAAGCAGTGATTCTCAGAGTGGGGTCCAGGGACCCTCAGGACCCCAGCAAAAAGGGGCATCATTTATATTCACTATAATTCCATCTTTAAGTAACAATGACAGAATGTGAACAGACTGTTTTGATCATGGGTTTCAAACACTTTCTGTAACAAAACATCTAAAAGTAAAGTATTTTGGCTTGTTTAAACATTAATTTATTAACTTATTATTATTATTTGTGTGATTATTGTAAATGATAAGGGTATCCAGGGTATCTTCACTAAATGTTTGATGATAAATTCATGTTTTCTTCTTCTTCTGTGTTTTATTTGAAGTGTTGCTCCATCAGAAGATATAAAAACCATCTCAGTGTAGTTTTACATCTCCTCTCTCAGGCTTCTCTCTGCAGCTCTAGTAACAACAGGTCGGTGAGCCAATCAGAAGAGAGGAGGCTCTGAGCCTCTCTTCTGATTGGCTGACTGTTTTCTGACTGATCCAATAAAAATAAAGCAGAT
>NW_019525035.1:1049609-1068520 GCF_002814215.2 Seriola lalandi dorsalis | reverse complement strand
AGAAGTCCTGACGGCTGGTTTTAAGGCTCAGTTTCTGAATACAGGCTGTGTGCATTTCTCTGTGGACTGAGGCTTTGATACTTTCACAGTATTAATATAGAAGCTAGAGCTGATCTATAATCACACTACACATGGACACACACCTTTACACTGGAGGAGCTTTAAAGTCACATTTCTAATATTTTCTTATTCATGTCTGTGAAGCTCTGTGAATATAAATAAATCTGATTGAAGGAAGCAAAGCAAACTGTGTCTTTAATCTCTGAGCAGGAAAACACACACGCAAGCACACATAACTACACACACTACACAACACTACACAACACTACACACACAAACACACATTTTTACCACAAGACTGTGAAACTCCCTCTGACTCAGCTCTGAAAATAACACTCAGGAAACATAAGTGAGTTTATCCAGCTGTTCACACACACACACGCGCACACACACACACACACACACACACACACACACACACACACACACATATATAGAGAGAGACAATGGAAAAAGTAGTGTTACACTTTAAATCTTTCATGTTGGAAAAGCTTCAGAGATTTAACAAAGTACGTGATCGATTGTATAAACTGTGCGTGCGTGCGTGCGTGTGTGCGTACGTGCGTACGTGCGTGCGTGCGTGCGTTTTACGAGCAGCCACATTGTTTGACATGAAACACACAAAACACCACACACTCTGGTTTATTTCTGTTTCACTTTCATATTCATGTTTTTCCATCAGCTTAATTTTCTTTTTCTGTTCAGTGCAACGGCTCATTTTATTTCTATAACACATTTTATTAACAGTGAACTTAATGTGTTTGACTTTCCATTCAATCTTCAGTCGGTGCAGAAGAAGATGAAGCAAAAAGATGAGCTCATTAAAAGATGGAAACCACGTGACCATCTGTTTGTTTCATGTGTTAATGTGAGGAAGGTTCAAGCCTAGTCATCATCAAATCCTGCAAGGTTTGGATGGTGGGTCCAGGTGGGCGGGGCTTGGTGACTGCTTTGTTGTGACATCACAAAGTTCCAGAAGTCCTGACGGCTGGTTTTAAGGCTCAGTTTCTGAATACAGGCTGTGTGCATTTCTCTGTGGAGGAAGCTTCAGCCTCCTCTTCATCACTCCACACACGTTTAAGTCACATGATATATTGCTACTGATAGAAAGTCTGCTCTACTTTTTCTTGATTTCCAATAATATTTCTTAAAATATGTAGAATTAAAAAGTTAAAATATGTAAAATTATGTGGCTGTAAACGAACTTAATGAGCATTTATCACCGTCTGTCGTTCAGTCCATCATTTGTTCCAGACTGAAACATCAATGACTTTTGGAGGACGGCTGTGAAAGGATGGATGGATCCTGCTGACTCAGCTGGGCGTCTGAGGCCGAGCTGCGGTTTGTCTCAGAACCAACGTGTAAAATAATGTCATGTAACTGACCGAAGTGAATCGGCTCAGAGGTAATCTAAATGTACAACAGCCAGCTGGTGATGTGACAAATTTAAACACAAAGAATCAGAGATGAAAACTTCTCTGTTTCAGACTCTTTGTCTTTGAAGACACTAAAAATAAACCACATTATTCCTGTAGAGGAAGAGAGAGCGTCCTTCCTGTTCTGACAGGACAGAGTCTGTGTGTGTGTGTGTGTGTGTGTGTGTGTGTGTGTGTGTGTGTGTGTGTGTGTGTGTGTGTGTCTGCTTTTGTGTGCATGCATCAGAGCTTAAAATTCAAATGTGATTAGCTTCCCTCTCTGTGGTGAGATGTAAAGACCTGCTGTCTATAATGTTTAGGAACATCACACACGTGCACACACACACACACACACGCACACACACACGCACACACACTCTCAGCCTTTTATGTTCATGTGCTCCATGCATTTAAATTGTTATCCTGCAAAATCAGCATTTAAAGCCTAATTAAATTGATTATTAAAATTACTAATTTACTCACTAACAGTACCATGACTGTGTGTGTGTGTGTGTGTGTGTGTGTGTGTGTGTGTGTGTGTAGCCCTGCTGTGTCACATCTGTCACAGCCGATCAGCTGATTGATTGAATCCAACCTTCAGCTCCTCAGTTTTTCTGCTATTTATATTCATTTTTTCAAACATTTTACTTTTTGTTTAAGGATTATTTTTAGACCAAACGTGGTTTTTAATCATGTGTTGTGAAACACTCTGTGATGTGTCTTTGCTTGAAATGTGTCAAACAAATAAAGTTCACGTTCCTTGAACCTGGATTCATTTACAGCTGCAGCCAGGGATTATTTTATCAAATGCAGTTCTTGATCAGATTTCTACTGAACAGATAAAAATGATGAGAAAATCTCCTTCAAATGTTTTATATAGTTTTTTAAAAATTATTATATAAAACAGAGAAAAACTGAAAAACTGAGAAACAGGAACCAGAAAATATTTGAAATTTTGGTTTCTTTAGTTTCATTAAAGCTCCTCCAGTGTAAAGGTGTGTGTCCATGTGTAGTGTGATTATAGATCAGCTCTAGCTTCTATATTAATACTGTGAAAGTATCAAAGCCTCAGTCCACAGAGAAATGCACACAGCCTGTATTCAGAAACTGAGCCTTAAAACCAGCCGTCAGGACTTCTGGAACTTTGTGATGTCACAACAAAGCAGTCACCAAGCCCCGCCCACCTGGACCCACCATCCAAACTTTGCAGGATTTGGTTTCTCTGAGTGTTTTTACCTGAAATCTGCTTTATTTTTATTGGATCACTCAGAAAACAGTCAGCCAACCAGAAGAGAGGCTCAGAGCCTCCTCTCTTCTGATTGGCTCACTGACCTGTTGTTACTAGAGCTCCAGAGAGAAGCCTGAGAGAGGAGATGTAAAACTACACTGAGATAGTTTTTATATCTTCTGATGGATCAACACTTCAAATAAAACACAGAAGAAGAAGAAAATATGGATCTATAAATAATTATTCAATAATCAGAATAGTTGCTGATTAAGTTTAATTGGTAATTGTTTTGAGTGTATTCTGTCCTTTAAAACTGACCTGGGTCACAGGAAGTTTCATTCACCTGCAGAGAGACAGAGGGAATACCTCGACCTTTAAACACAGCGTGACAGACACCGACACAGTGTGTGTGAAGGTCAGCCCCAGAGGGGTGTGTGTGTGTGTGTGTTGTTAACTAACAGTCCACTGCACCCGTGCTGTGTGTGCTGACACTTGGCAAGCTCTGCAGCTCACCCTGCAGCATCAATGGGACACCACACACACACACACACACACACACACACACACACACACACACACACACACACACACACACACACACACACACACACACACACACACACACACCTGCAGTGACTCACAGTAGTAGCAGCAGCTCAGACAGTGGAAACGCTGCGACCGTAAGCCGACACACAATAACACAGTCTGCTCACAGTAAAGGACAATGACAGTGTTTTATTTTAGCTTTGTTCAGTCTGATGCTGCGTTCAGACACACACACAAACACACACACACACACACACACAAACACACACACACTGATACAGCAACATAGACAACTTGACATTTGGTCGACTGATAAATTAAAATCTAATTAATCTGGTTTTCATGGCTGATTCTCACACTGTTCTTACAAAGGTCATTAAAATGACAAAAATAAAACCTTTGTTGTAATAAATGTAAATATCTTCTGTTCTGTTCCAGTGACTGAGCTGAAACTAACGATTATTTTCATTGTGGATTCATCTGCTGATTATTGTTTAATTTAACTGATTAATCATTTATAACGCTGAATAACCTCTGCAGACGTTTCCTGCACAGAAACACATGAACTGGTTCTAATCACAGGTAAAACAGAGAGTGATCAGCTGATACACTCTCAGTTATTTCAACATGCTAAAGCTAAGCTAGCACAACCCTGAGGCTTTTAGCTGAGATGATCAGAGAACATGTTCCGTTTACAGCGACAGAAAACTAAGAAAAGCAGCAAATTCTCACTCTGGGAAGGAACCAGAGACGGTGTGAAAATGAAACTGACTTCACACTGAACTGTGTTGTTGTTTATACTGTATGAGAACAGACGCCCTGAAGTCAGAGTGTCACAGGCTCGGAGGGAATAACAATGTGCAGGTGAAGTGTGGAAGCTCTGGGTTCAATTATTCCTAACTTGTTTTTCATGTGTGTCTGTGACTCTGAACAAAACTCTGGAGCTTCTGGAAGGGATCAACAGATCGGGATCAGAGAGCTGCTTCCTGTCTGGTGACCATGGTAACAGATTACTACTGGTAAAGTCCTGCATGTGAGATCTGCATCAGTTTACAAACTTCTGTTTCAGAGATAAAGACCAAGACAGACTCACACGCAACAACACAGCTGCTTCCTACCCAGAATGCAACAGCTTCTTAAAATATTAGTCACCAAGTGTGTGTGTGTGTGTGTGTGTGTGTGTGTGTGTGTGTGTGTGTGTGTGTGTGTCTGTGTGTGTGTGTGTGTGTACCTGATATTTAAGGAGGTGAGCGACTGCAGGCTGATGATGCTGTCTGGGATGGTCCTGATGCAGTTGTGATACAGGTTTAGTGTTTCCAAGGCAACCAGGTTGCAGACCTCTGAGGGGACGTCGGCCAGTCGGTTCTTTGACAGATCTGAAAACACAGGAAGAAAAAAAATCAACAAATGATATCAGAAATACAGATTCATCTACTTGAATAAAAGGTTGTTTTTTTAAATAAACATAGAAAAGAAAAACGAATGGTCGAAGCTGTGTGAACCAGACCTCTGTCACTTTTTCAAAAACTTAACTTCCAATGATTTCAAACGAATTACTGGTTCAAATTCATTTGAAAGCAGAACATACAGTGGAAGAAGAGTCCTCAGATCTGTTGTAGACTTTATGGTCATTTTACCATCTGCTGTGAAGAAGCTGAAATACTTCCACCTGCTCTGATGTTGTGACTGTCGGATCAGCTTTGTTTGACAGCACGGACATAAAATGATGATAATTTACTAAATAAGTGATTTACTGCTCATTAAAGTCAAACACTCAGTGTCAAAGTGAGTGAGGAAGTGATTTCTGGTCTTCATCATCAGGTTGTGACGTCACTGTCCCGTGATAAATCCTCCTTCATGAAGGTTGTAATGATCTGTTTGTGTTGGGTCTGTTTCAGAGAAGCTAACAGAAAATAACAGGTGACATCATGAAGTTTAATCGACACTTCTCTACAACAGTTTAGGATTAGGCTGCATTAGTGTAGCTGGGTGTTCCTAATAAACTGACAGCTGAGTGTGTTTCAGCACAACTGCGGTCAGGCTCAGGGAAGCGAGTGTTTGGCAGAGGGGGGCAGAGGTCACATGCTGAAGGCCAGGCCTGATGACATCACATCCTGCCGCTGCAGCTCCACAACAACAACATGAACTGGAGTCGTATCAGCTGCGGCCAAATAAGGCCAAGAAATGTCAGGGCCCATTATTCCACATTGTTCTGCCGAGGCTGAACTCGAGACACGATTAGTTTCGTTGGAGGAGGAGAGGAGTTCATTTCCTCTGGTGGAAACAATCACAGAGAAGCTGTGGGTGGATTTTTTTAAATTAAAATCCAAGAATCAACACTGTATCGCTCCTGGAAACAGTCAGACGTGTCCTCGCCCTCACTCAACATGTTTTACACTGTGGACTGAATGAATGGACAGACGTTACAACACGGACAGACAATGGACATGTCAGACAGCCAGGCTTTCATACGTCACAGACCTAAGGAACACATCCTGTCAACTGGTGGCGATGGGAGGGGGGGCTAAATACACCGGACACCCTGTCAGTACAGAGGCAGTTAGCATTAGCACAGCCGCTAACACTGTGTCAGCCAAATAAAAGCCCTACACTAGTTTCAGTACTTACTACATGATGATCTCAGGACCTTAAATCTGCAGTTTTCCTATGGGAGTTTTGCATAGCTGCTACGAAGCTAACTAGCACCAAGAGGAAGTCAAGCTAAGGCTAATCGTTATGCTAGCAGAAGCTATTTAATGACATTTTAACCACATTCTGCAAATATAACTCACCGCTGAGTGTAGAAAGTTTATAAAAAGACCAAAAGGTAACATTGTTCAATCACGCCGACCAGCCAGCAACGAGTGAGAGGAAGACAGGAAGTCACCCGGCCTAACCCGGATATTTAGTAATCTGCAGATTGCCTATACAGGGCAAGTGGCTAACAAAGCTAACAAGCTAACAAACAACATAAATAAAAGTTGCTAACTAGCTAACGGTTCTGATCCGTCTGCTAGTCTCTGGTTCTGGTCTCAGACTCCTCCTCTGAGTCTCTGAGCCTCTGTGGCTGAGTCTCTCTGATGTTTCCTCCTCTCACCATCTTGATGCTCTCTGCTCTTTCACCTGTCCACCTGGAGCAGGCAGGTGGTGGGCGGGGCTCAAGGCCTGATCCATGTTTCTCAACCAGGAAGTAAGAGTAGATGAGTTTTTATTCCACTTTTTATTTGGGAAAATCACATTAAAAAAAATATTAATCAGAGGATTTAAAAAGAACCTTCAAACATGTCTAAAGGTCTCAAAGCTGGTTCTGCAGCTGGAACCTTGACAGGAAGTTTTTAAGGGTAGAAGTCATGTTGTGAATTCACACTTCAGCCCCACAGGTTTATGTTCTGACACCCACGAGCCTCGGCCACCGTTGCCATGGAAAAGAATCAGAGAGAGGCTCTGACAGTTCAAAATGCTTCGTCACCATGGTAACTGAATTCATCCAAAACTGACCCAGAATCACAAAGTAAATTAGTATATCAATCAATCGATTAATCTGCAAGAGAAATTAATTTTAGTAATTCTTTTAATGTGCTGTTTCTACTTTATTATTTATATGATAATAAACTGAAAACCTTTAATTAATAAAAGGAATAAACAGGAGATTATTCGATAATGAAAATAATTATTAGCTGCAGTGTAAACGTTAGCTTCTGTCACACATAACAGAATATGAGGCTGTGGTTGGATGTTTCTGGTCAAAATGCACCTTGGGAGTTGTAGTTAGACCTGAACCTCAGATTCTTTTATCAAAGAGTCGAGCTCAACAACAACATGTTTTATACTGATGATTCAACCAGGAGTCAGGTAACGTTGCTATGGGAACAATGAATGGGACTTCTACCTCCACAACCAGGGACACCTGATATAGCTCCTCCCACTCAGCAGCTCTATTAAAAGTGGATTTCTGGTCACTAAATAAACACATGAACCACCAGCGGGATCTGTAGTAAAGAACAGACACGGGTCCATTTCTGCTTTAAACACAATCTATGAAGCCTGTTCAATAAAACACAACATGTAAATCAGACAGATTGTGATGAGATATATATACACGTGTATCTCAATTAAATCATATTCATTAAGTTAAGAAAATGAATAAATAAAATAAAATAAAATAACACAAGGCTACATGAATAAATACACAAATAATTAATTATTCAGTCGGAGGTAACAGGGAGAAAGTTTCCATAATTTTCAAAAGCTTATTAATCTTTTTGTTGTTTATTAAACCGATTGATTTGATAAAAGAATTTAGTTCAAGGAGAAAAAGGGAAAAAAAATTTGGATTTGATTTGTCAAATTTCTGTTTGTGGATAAAGAATCAATTCGAATTATGAAATTAATTAGATATTCAACAGCCCCATCAACTGGATTATCATGGTAACAAATAATATCTTTAAGGCTGAGGGAGGAGAGAGAGTTAACAGCTTCAAAACAGTGAGACACGAGATCTCTCCAGAACTTGACCATGAAAACACAGGTGAGAAATAGTTCAAAGAATCAGTGTCTGGAGATTTGACACTTTCCCTCTGATCTGTATTTGACTGTAACCAGCAGATGATGTTGCTCCAAAGACCAAAGTCTGAGCTCCACACAGACCTGACTGAACAACCTGCAGCTGAGCTGCTGTCAGTAAACAGTGAAACGTGGTCAATCGATCGCAGCTGCGTCTGAGCATCAAATGCACAGGCAGCGTTGCATCATGGGTCACGCATTCACAGGAAGTGCTATTTAAAACCGTGTGGTTGAGAAACAATGAGCCAGTCAGTCCTGCTTTCATCCTCCGAGCAAACAGCAGCAGTCTGACTCAACTGCTGGCTGCAAACACACGGCTGTTACTGGCAGTGTGTGTGTGTGAAATACCATCACATTTCTTTAACTTCTACAATAATACAGTGGAAATGGTAATGTGGTGAATGCTGCAACAACCTTAATGAAAAACACTCGTACTGCAAAACATTAGACACACACACACACACACACACACACACACACACACAGAGTCAGAGAGAGGGAGGCATTAAGGGCACATCGATCTCACAGACACACATCTGTCAGGTTACATTTTACTGTTGACACATGATGTCATGTGAGGTGACACAAGTGGTCACACAGGCCTAAGGTCATTTACACCATGAGACAGACACACACACACACACACACACACACACACACACACACACACACACACACACAGCTGCCCTGGCCTCACTGACACATCAGCAGTATAATACACAGATATATTTAACTCGATACAGTCCAGCAGAACTATCACGATATACGATATCATAATGAAGAATATAATTATGCTGTTGTATATTATGATAATTATTATTTGTTTAATAATACATAATTGTATTATTGTAGATAATTTTATATATATATATATTATGAAAAATATGTGTTTAGATTATATTATGTTTCAGGTTTTTTATAATACATAATTGTATTATTGTAATTTATGTTTCAGATCATTATTTTTCTTAATATTGCATATGGTGGGAAATATAACTTTATTCAACACTATCCATTATCATGCAAAGACTTGTTCAGAAAACAACTCACGTCTGATTTACAACCTAAACAACAGCAGTACGGAGGAGCTGTGTGATGTCAGTGTGGCAGGTCACTGTTGATCTGTGATGTTTGATTGACGTCCAGCAGCCTGTAAACATCTGTATCGGACACAAAGCTGCTCCTACTACAGTAAAGCCTGCGAGCCAGATAATCAATTAGAGATTTGTGGCCTCATTCACACGTCACATGCCCAGCGTGCTCTTCCCTATGAACAAGAATCAATGACACTATCCAATACTTTACAATCAGACCATGAAAACGACATGAAGATTTACTAAATCCTGACACCACCCGAGGAGCTAAACGAGTGACAAAGAGCCGCTGCTCCATCCAGAACTCTCAGTCTGTCGGGGGATTCAAACCAGCAGCTCCTCTCACCTCCAGGACTCTTCCATGACTCGTCTCTAAAATCTCTAAAAGCTCTGAGGCGTTTCAGGGGAGGCGAGCTGAGTCAGTGTGGGAGTTGAAGGCCAAATTCCCTTCGGTTAACTTGTTTCGACCTGCAGCGTCAAACACCCGGACCCAGCAGTGAGCAGCTCCTCCAGGTTTCAGTCTGTTCTGGTCCTGATCCTCAGCTGCTGATAATCACCGGCACAAAGGTGCATTTATCCTGAAGTGGTGGAGGCGTCGACATGGAGCACTGCTGCAGACACCACATCACTGCGCCCACAGCTAAACTTTAAAGAAGAAGAAGACTTCCTGTTTTAGACAGAGACAAACTTCCTCCCGGCCGGTTGCGCAAAACACCTTAAGTTTTTCTACTTAAGGTTTAATTTCTCCTTAGCTGAATGAGTGACTTAAGGGTGTTGCAGGTTTCATTAGTTAAGGAAAAAAATGAAGGCATTTGCAGCAGTGAAAGAGATTTTACAGCAGTAAAATTGTGGGTGTCTTTCTGTCGTGGACTCTCACTCAATCACTTCATTTATCACCTTAAACTCAAACATGTTGGAGACAGAGTCAGAGGTTCCTTCAGTGTTTTTCCTTCACTAAGGTCTTTTGTGCAACGGTTTAACAGATTATAAGTGATAAGACTAAGATAAGGAGAAAACTTTAAATACTTAATCAACATTTTCAGAATAAAACTTGAGGGTGTTTTGTGCAACTGTTTTTTATTCTAAAGACACACAAACTCTTCAAGGAAAATCTTAACTTAAGGTCTTTTGTTCAACGGTTTAACTGACTTTAAGTGATTCCTTAAGTAGGAAAAAAAACCTTAAATACTCATATGAAGATGTTAAGAAAACCCTAACTCAGACTTTAAGGAAACAGCTCTTCACGTGGAGGTCCCCTGGAGGTCATCAGGTCACAGGAAGCGAAACTAAATTATTCTCCTACCCACTGTTTTGTTTCCAGCTCTGAGTATCGTGTGAATTACACACGTCCTATTATTCTCTGCCGCCTTCTGATGTTGTGTTTCAGGCTTTCATGTTTTTATTTGACTCACTCCTCTAAAGTTTTCTGTTGCGTTTAAACTTTAAGTGAACTGTATGAAAAGCACTTCGACAGATGGAGGTGAGATGAGTCCGTCTTCTGTGAGAGTCCTGATGCAGTGAATACAAACACACACACACACACACACACACACACACACCACACCCTGTGAAGCAGGAACGGAGCTTCCTGTGTTAATAGCAGCGCTCGCCATCTCTTACGAAACAGGAGGTGATCTCCTTCGGGGGTCGTGAAGGAGGTCAGTGTTGTCAAGGTGTGACCTTTGACTCCTGGAACAGGAAGGAGAAGAGAAACGCTGAGAGGAAGACACAGAGTTTCCTTCACCCAAAACTTGAATCAGCATCATTTCTGATACAAGAAAAACCTCTGCAGTAAATGAATATACAGGAGACTTTACTGCACAGGAAGTAACACTAGTTTGGCAGCTGATTTAATTAATTAAACCTCCATTAATCCACTTAAGACCATATAAAAAAGATTCTGCCTACAACTACAGAACTTGCCATTTATCATGTTTTTAACTTGTCTATCGCAGTAATCCAGTGATGGCTGTCTGTACGTCCGCAGGTTCACTGCTAACAGGAAGAGCTAAATGCTAATTCAGCATCATTTTCATGGTCTCAGTTCGACAAAATGTAAAGAAATATGGGCTAAAAAACGTGACTCAAGTTGTAATTTTCAGTTTACACCCCCAAAGCATCATGGGAACTATAGCTCCGAAACTAAACCAACATTAACTTTTTCCATGTTGAACAATCAACATTTCTCTGAGGGCAGAGTTGTTCAAATGAACATTTACTGATGTTTATATAAGACCAGAGCGTTGGTACTGACAACAAAATAAAACTTTCTCTGTTCCTTTAGATCAGGAAATACAATGTCAGTTCTCACAAAGCTATTTACCTGAACTACAGAGAGAACCAGGCTTTTATTTTAGTAAGACGACTTCCTGTTTCCTGGTCTTCTCCCATTGAACTAATAACAACAGTCGTATCGTTCTGAATTTAATTCTCTTTTCTTGTTTTTTCAGTCCCTGTTAAGCTCCTGTCAATGAACCTCCAACTTCCTGCAGAGATATTTCACATTAAAAGTCTTTCAGCAGCTCAGAGGGCAAAATCCCTCCGATTCCCGGCCGTTTTTTAGTTCCACAACATCTGGAGGAAATGTTGAATTTCATCATCAATACTTTGACAACAGAGGAAAAACAAAGAGGACTTAAACAACTGGAAATAATTACAGACTGAAAACAGCAGAGCAGTGATTGTGTTGTTTTCCTGCGGCACATCATCAGGAATATTTGTGCTTCTTCGCCTCATTTTACAACATTTCTCAATGTTTCACTGTTTCATTTTGAATTAAAACACATAATCCTCCTGACTGTGATCGGAATAATTGATCAGCTTCAGACTCTGTCAGTGATTAAAGTCCTGGACCCTGATTACACGAGCTGCTTGATATTCAAGTTCATTTAAAGGCATGTGAAGCATCTCACAGGAAACAGGTGATACAGCGTTTGTTGTATGACGAGGTGTGACCCCATTGTCCTGAGGTTTTATTTCCATGGCAACTGTTCCCTACACCACTCGTGTTTTCATTGAGGGTTGACCCCGCGACCTCTGTGACCCCGAACCAGACGACACAAGTGAAATCTTCCAGCCGGTCTGAGAGGCGGAACCCGGTGAAGGGACGATGGCGGCAGAATTTGCCCGTGGTTGTAAACGGTTTATTGCAGCGTACGAAGACGCCATGTGAGCGGCGATGTGAACTGTGTGACCGCAGACAAAGACTCGTACTGTACAAACACTCAGACGCAGAGCAGGAATGTGGAGGCCGAGCAGCTGAGACACAAGAATGTTTCCTGCCCACTGATTAACACTGAGCTCTGTCATCTAACGACGCCACGGCACGGCCGCGAGGAGGGAGGGAGGGGGCGAGGAAGGAAGGGAGAGGAAAGGAAAGAGGACAAAAGGAATGATAAAAGTTCAAACTGAAACAATCTGTTGAGGTTTTTATTTCATCAGGATGAGTGTGTGTGTGTGTGTGTGTGTGTGTGTGTGTGTGTGTGTGTGTGTGTGTGTGTGTGTGTGTGTTGACTGTTCAGGGTCTCACTCAGGACACGTCAACCAGAGATCTAATTAACGACCCTATGATTAATGGTCGGCGCGCTCATCTCTGTTCCCTGGTGGAAGGACGTGAAGTACAGAGACACACGCCAGGTGGAAAGGTGAGTGTGTCCCACGTCTGAAATACTGCAGGTGTGTGTCGTGGGAAAACACCTGAGCCTTTATTTCACACTTTAAATCCCACACGTGTGACGGGTTGTTCTAGCTCCACTGATGATGAGTGAAGATGAGTGTGTCTGTCTTCCCGCTCTTTACGATCTGATGGTCTCGAATGAAAACCGGCCGATAATGATCGACGGCCGATCGATCAGTCGGGGCGTCCCTCTCGTGTTTACGTGTTTACAGCAGGAAAAGGGGCAAAGATTAGCGAGTTCACCCGGACGCTGTGTTTACATCACACACACAGAGAGTCATGTGACCCAGGTGTGAGTGCTGATTGTTCCCTTTTCCATTCCTGATAAAAGCCTGATGTTAGTGAGTGTTTGACCAGTGAGAGAGAGAAAGAATCTACAGTCTGCAGAGTCAGGTCGTCTGGTAGTGTCTGCAGTAAGTATATACCATGTGTGTGTGTGTGTGTGTGTGTGTGTGTGTGTGTGGTGTAAAGCCTGTCATTACTGTGCTGCAGGGAGGAGTCTCGCCTTTTCCTGCACAACCAGAGGATGCAGCTGCAACACACACACACACACACACACACACACACACACACACACACACACACACACACACACACACACACACGAGTAGCACAGTCTCAAACTGGTCAATTAGCAGAGTCTCACCCTCAGTGTTATAGCCAGAAGTGTTATAATTATTGCTTTGGTTCATCATCATCATCATCATCATCATCATCATCATCATCATGAGTCAAAAACTATTCTCATGAACATCTGTAGGAAACACCCAGAGAGACAGAGAGAGAGAGAGACAGAGAGGGAGAGAGACAGAGAGAGAGAGAGAGGGAGAGAGACAGAGAGAGAGAGAGAGACAGAGAGAGAGAGACAGAGAGAGAGAGAGGGAGAGAGACAGAGAGAGAGACAGAGAGAGAGAGAGAGACAGAGAGAGAGAGAGAGAGACAGAGAGAGAGACAGAGAGAGAGAGACAGAGAGAGAGACAATAAGGAGAGGAAATGAAGAGTCAGGGATTAAACAGCTGAGCAAAAGCCTGAGTGAACACTGTAGTGACTCTGTCGTTACTGCTACACACACTCACACACACACACACACACACACACACACACACACACACACAGGAAAACCACTTTCCTGGGTGTTTTCTCACAGGCTGTGGTGCTGTGTCGGTCAGAGAGCGGTCGCCTCAGTCGAGTCTGTGAGTCGACATGTTGAACGCTCGTCTCTCTGACAGACTGTAACGTTACAACCCGAGTCTCGTCTTCAGAACGACTGAACCACAAAACCAACACGAACGGATCAGAAACATCTTCATCAGCTGCCAAAACTCACAACACCACACAAGTGTTTCCAGGGGACAGGAAACAGTGACGGACCAGGGACACAGTCGTCGTTCCATGATTTTAACTTCAAAAGTCACTAAACAAGTGCGTCCCTGTCAGGTCCGTCACTGTTTCCTGTCCCCTGGAAACACTTGTGTGGTGTTGTGAGTTTTGGCAGCTGATGAAGATGTTTCTGATCAGTTTGTGTTTTGTCTGTTTGCATGTGTTTTCTTTTGACTACAGAGGAAACTAATGTCCAGGATGCTGAAGGTGCTGCTGGGAGGAAAACACACGATGCTGATGCTGATGCTGATGCTGATGATGATGATGATGATGATGATGATGATGAAAAGCTGCTTTGTTTCAGCAGATGCAGCATTCAGCTCTGATATCAGTAACTACAACTGCTGCCACTTCACAGTCTGATGTTTCATCAAGTCGGAAAAAACATGGAAATAAAAAAGTTGTTTTCATCTTAAACACAGAAAAAAATCAATGTAAAAATATATTAATATTGAACAGAGCAGAAGCAGCTTCCACTGACGAGACGACAGCAGGAAAATTTCACATCTGCCCCTGAACATGAGAATGAATATGTGATGTTACTGCAAAAGAAAAAAAGAAAAAAAGAAAAAAATAGACAGAAAAAAAAACAGAAATACAAAGAAAAAAGAAAAGAAAAGAAAGAAAGTGAATGGAGGAGGATGATAGAAGCTGAAGTCGCCATGACGACCACATGAGACTTTCTGCATGGATGCAGAGTCACATGTCTGTGCAAACATGCATGTGTGTGCGAGTCTGAGAGTGTGTGTGTGTGTGTGTGTGTGTTTCTTGTTAATCTTCGGGCAAAAAATACATATTTGCAGTTCATCCAAGTGTTTCCATTTCTAAACATAGATCCACTGTGTGTTTGTGTGTGTGTGTGTGTGTGTGTGTGTGTGTGTGTGTGTGTGTGTGTGTGTGTAGGAATAGCTGGTCCTCCCACAAGAATTTGACATGACCTATTTCTCGACCCACGTCCATCTGCCACAACCTCACTCACACACACACACACACACACACACACACACACACACACACACACACATACACACACACACACACACACACACACACAGATTGTTTTCCTGTGCTACTGGAACATTCTTCGTCCTTCAGGAGATTTTTTTGACTCAGAAAATGTTCTCAGGTCGACTTTGTGTTGACTCTGCTGAAAACAGCTCTGTTGTTACAGACAGTGTGTGTGTAGCTGATGTATCCACGGTGACGTAGAGCGAGGTCATCTGATTGGCTCGCTGTTTTCTGACTGATCCAATAATAATATATCAGATTTCAGGTAAAAACACTCAGAGAAACCAAATCCTGCAAGGTTTGGATGGTGGGTCCAGGTGGGCGGGGCTTGGTGACTGCTTTGTTGTGACATCACAAAGTTCCAGAAGTCCTGACGGCTGGTTTTAAGGCTCAGTTTCTGAATACAGGCTGTGTGCATTTCTCTGTGGACTGAGGCTTTGATACTTTCACAGTATTAATATAGAAGCTAGAGCTGATCTATAATCACACTACACATGGACACAGACCTTTACACTGGAGGAGCTTTAAAATCCTTTAAATAGTGAATCAGAACTTTGTTTCCATCTGCTTCTCTTCCTCTTCTCTCTCTCCTCTCTCTCACCTCCTCGTCCTGTTTCCTTCGCTCCATTTGTCTCTGAATCTCCAGCACATGAACTGACTGTTACATAACAGCGAGCAGTTCAAGTGAACATCCACCCACCACCTCACTCTGCCTCTCTCTGTGAACACACAGCCACAGCTGAGGGTCTAATTCCCCTTTTTGGACAAAGCAAACACAGAGGAAACGATGTATGTGTGTGTTTGTTTTGTCGTCCTGTTATTTACTCGTGATGCGGTGGAGGACGATGTTTGGTCGCCCCGCTGCTCCGACGTCCCACTTTCCCGCCTCCTTGGAAGGAAAAGTAGGACGAGAGCAGAACACCCACAAAGATCAGTCTGGGATTTTATCATGCTCACACACACAAGCACACACACACACACACACACACACACACACACACACACACACACACACACACACACAGGATGTAGGTTATGGATGGTCTCAGTAGGACAGTCAGTTAAAGGCATTTTGAGCACTGCGCTGTGGAAACCTGGTGCCTACATTACCTCTTCTTCCACTTTCTGTTCTCTAATCATCATCATCATCATCATCATCATCATCATCATCATCATCATCATCGCCCCCTCACAGGTCAAAGGTCATGATTCAATGCAGACAAATCAAACATGTTTAAATGATCTTACGAGGACGACAGCTGAATCTACAAACTGTGTGTTCATGAAGGAGATAAAATCACACAGAGTGAATAAATGACTCATCAGGTTAATAAACACACAGGGAACTCTGTCTCCACACACCGCCGCATCACAGCTTTACAATCCCTGACCTTTGACCCCGTCACAACAACTATACTGTTGTTCAGTTTGTCCAGAGTTCGTCCGGTCGACTCATAAAGCGTCCAAACACAGACAACACTTTATTACTATTCATCAGGTCAGTCAGTGTGTCCTGCAGAGAGATCACATGACTGCAGCTAATTACTTTCACTATTGATTAATCTGCCAGTTATATTCTCAATTAATGAAATGTCATGTTTCGTCTGACCACAGTCTAAAGATATTCTCCTCACAGAGAAATAAATCTCAATTTAACAGAATGAAAAACCGTTTTTTTGGCATTGACTCAGGTGATTAATAGATTATCAGAATCCTGGCAGATTGACTGATCGATCAATCGACTAATCGCTGCAGCTTCAATAAAAACAACAACCAGTTTTCACATAAATCATCACAAGAGGCAGAGACAGTTTTGTGTGTGAATGTGAATTAGTGTGTGTGTGTGTGTGTGTGTGTGTGTGTGTGTGTGTTCACTGACTATGAGTAAAGGTCAAAGGCGTCAATCAGGAGAACAGTGTTGAGGAAAACACTAGAAGGTCAAATCAATACAGCAGCAGCAGCTCGTCTGTAAACTCCCAGATTCCCAAATATAAGATTCCAGGACGTTTCCAGTGACGGTCCTGGAATAATATTCCAGGAATTCCAGGACCCTCGCAGCACAACAGTCACCCTCCTCTTTCTTTCCTTCGCGTCCGTCTCCAACACCATGTGACACCATGTGCTCGTTCCCTACAGTCAACAACAGGCTGATGTTGATGTTTAAATAACATAGATACAGATATTTCCCCCCATGTGTGATACATTTCTCATAATATCATGAGACACAAAAAACCGTCTGATCCAGGACCAGAGGATCATCAGCTGCAGTCAGACAGACAGAGAACAACCATCACTGGCAGCGACATGATGATCGATCAATTAACAGCAGCCGGACACAACGACACTAATGATCCTGACGTCCTGAGGAGAAGTAAAGTCGGAGAAACTAATTACAAATTTACAAAAAAAAACTATTTACAGAAATAATCAAACATCCTGCACCAACAGTCTGTAGCCATGGTGACAGAATACAATCAATTTCCAACCAATTTAATATCTATGAATCAAAGTCCAACAATAATGCAGCAATTTATTTTCCCGTGTGCTGATATGACGCCACGTGTTCACACCATGTGATGCCGATTCCAGCACCTGAACAAACTAGAACCACCTCCTCACGGCTGTATCCCTCCGCCAATAAAACATGAACCACTTGTGTGAAATTTTGTCATAATTGCTGTGTGAAGAGTTATTGCTAAAAAAGTATTTTGTGAGGTCACACTGACCTTGACCTTTGACCTTTGATCACCAATTTTCTCATCAGTTTGTGGTAAGTCTGAGGGGATTCCTTCGAGGGGTTCTTGAGATATTGAGATCAGATACGCACGACACAACTTCCTGTGCAGGCGACTGTTTTAGAGCAGCGAAGAAGAACTGACTTCCAGATAAAACTGACGTTTTATCTGGATGTGAAACTTATACGTTTATAAATGAATTACAAGGTATCAGAATCAGATCAACTCTAACGCTCAGACCCAGATCCAGTCAGATCCAGATCCACACACTGGTCCATTTGGTCCCGGTCCAACTTGAGTCCCGGGTCGGGTCTGATGTACAGACACACACTGTTTATACAGACTGATGCAGATCTGTGTGATCTCAGTTTATCAGCTGTATCAGCTGCTTTCCAGCTGGCACACACACAACAACTGGAGCTGTGTGTGTGTGTGTGTGTGTGTGTGTGTGTGTGTGTGTGTGTGTGTGTGTGTCTGACCCAGTGACCAGCAGACAGTCATGGATTAGTAGTACAGTGGATTTCATTTGAAGGGCTGGGGTGATTGTTATTGTGGGAGGGGCTTTGTGTGTGTGTGTGTGTGTGTGTGTGTGTGTGTGTGTGTAGGAAGGGGGGGCAGTAAATATTGATTTCTATGTAATTTTGGAGGTTGTCTACAGGCAGCGCAGATACGACCAATAAATGAGCAGTTTTCTTATTTTTATACAAATTGAATGAATAAAATCACATTAACATCATTTTCCTCCACATGTTTCCAGCAGCAGCATGAGGACGATGTTTGTCTGTGCTGAGGCTTTAGACACAAAGAACAACAGTTCAAAAAAACAGAAAGAAGAAATGTAATAAATAAGAAGAAAGAAATGTAAAGACGACAAAGGAATAAAAGCTGAAGTGGAGGATTAAATCAATTAAAATCAAATCAAACAAAAGCAGAGAAAAGATCTTGCTTTAACAAAAGGGGGGGGGTCACAAGTGTAATGAAGTCGAGGTGGTAAACAGACAGAAAGAGAAGAACAGAGAGACAGAGAGAGAGAGGGAGAGAGAGACAGAGAGAGAGAGACAGACATAGAGAGAGAGAGAGAGAGAGAGAGACAGAAAGAGTAGAACAGAGAGAGAGAGGGAGAGAGAGAGAGAGACAGAGAGAGAGAGAGAGAGAGAGAGAGAGAGAGAGAGAGAGAGAGAGAGAGAGAGAGAGAGAGAGAGAGAG
>NW_019525035.1:1046137-1048267 GCF_002814215.2 Seriola lalandi dorsalis | reverse complement strand
CACACACACACACACACACACACACACACTCACACACACACACTCACAGCAGTGTGATTAAGAGCCACACCTGAGCAGGTGAAGCTTCCAGACGCCGCAGGCCACTTTATTTCTGAACAGATTTCATTTTATGAGACTTAATACCACAGCTCTTCATCTGTCTGCTGGGGATTTATTTAGCTTTGTGTGTGTGTGTGTGTGTGTGTGTGTGTGTGTGTGTGTGTGTGTGTGTGTGTGTGTGTGTATATGTGACTTAAACTTATTTATGTATGCTAGCATGTGCTTCATGGTGAATTAGGATAAGCCTGAAGGAGAGCGGTATGGAAAGTGTGTGTGTGTGTGTGTGTGTGTGTGTGTGTGTGTGTGTGTGTGATTTTTGGATGCCTGTGTGATGCCATGAGGATTTAAGTGGCAGATAGAGGTGTGTGTGTGTGTGTGTGTGTGTGTGTTGGCCTACATTTGGAGGGATGAGAGACTGCTCCTGTTTATTTATTCAGGGGGCTTGGGCTCGTGTCAGGACAGACTCACTGTACATCTGATGATCTCATCACTGTCTTCTTTGTCCCGTCCTCAGTCCTGAACCCAAACACATTCTGCTGCGGAGTTCATGTTGACAATATGTCTGATGTCTGATGTCAGATGACGAGCGCTAATTACAAGATTACTGAAGCTGGAGAGGAAGATAACTCAAAAGGTTTTTGTCTAGGACAGAAAATCCTGAATCTTTATCGGCAAATCTTTTCATTTCCTTCTGAAATCTATTTAAAAATAGAAAATATTTGAGCTAACATGCTAATTAGCACTAAACACAGCAGACAGTCCAGATGTGAAGCACTGGACAAACTGAAACTTGAAAGGAGGGGAAGTCAGGATTCATCCTGTGCTTTGTTTCAGAGCTGGTAGCTAACACAGCCACAGTGTGTGTGTGGTGTAGTAGATACAGGTTTACATCACCACAGAGAAATGTGTGTGTGTGTGTGTGTGTGTGTGTGTGTGTTATGCTCTGATGGCGCAGACTGCAGCAGCAGATGAGAAACACTGATAGACAAAAAAAAGACCTTATTTAGACACAGGACCCTCAACACAACATCTCAGTGAACTCAGTCTGGAGCGACTCACATTACACGCTGTATGATGTAATGTGTGACATCATGTGTGAAGTCATGTCACCGGTGTCAGGTATCAAAAGAGAGGAGCACTTCCTGCTGGGCTCAGGGATCAGGTGTCATGACCTCTAGACGATCAAAGATCTTCTCTGAACCTCGACTGTCGTTTGGATTCACAGATCTTGTCGAGCGTTTCACTGATGGTGCACAAACAGGATTTTACATTAGTAATATACATTTGTCTTTGAAGCATATAGAAGAATTATTTTCTGTTTCTATGACTGTACAGTCTCTAGATTTCACTGTGTACAGTCGTGGAAACTATCATCTTTTAAATCTAAACTGAAAACTTTTCTTTGTAGCTGCGCAGCTTTCCACTCGTCTGATCTCAATTTAACATTTTACTTTTATTCCTTTTATTGGTTTTATACGTCTTATTTTTATTGGACTAATTATCGTTTTATTAATCACATTTTATTCCTGCTTTTTAATAGTTTTAATGTACATATCTGTTTAATGGTCGGTTGTTGATCATTGACAGTTCTTGTGGTTGATAACTCTCTGTGCAGCACATCCACCTGAATGAAATGTGCCGTATAAATAAACTTTTGCTTTTCCACTGCAGCTGCTTATTAACTGATTCAATTAACTGATATCACTTTCTCTCTCTCTCTCTCTCTCTCTCTGTTAAAGTCTGTTTTAAATCTGGTTTAATTTCACGTCTCTCTTTTGAGAAAATCGATTCACACACATCAGGTGCAGGTGGTTTTCCACTGGTGTTTTCAGGACGATGTTTACCACACACACAGAACTGCTTCCGTCTGTTTCCACTGTCAATAAACACGGTGTCTGATTTTTAGCCATGACGGCGGCGCCGCTCGAGAGAGCGGGTTCATCTCTTTGGTGCAGACTGAAACATCTCATCACCTGTTGGATGGAAGACTGTGACACTTTACACAGCAGCGACACGAGGTTCACATGGCTGGATGGATGGATTAGTGGATTAGCACCAGACATGGACTGC
>NW_019525035.1:1045229-1046117 GCF_002814215.2 Seriola lalandi dorsalis | reverse complement strand
GGGGGGGTCTTTGATTTCCCTGACAGGAAACGATCCAAAGTGTTGCCTCCTGAAAACAATGAGGTGGGGAGCGGTCACTTCCTGTCTCTGTGCTGGGGAGAGGCCCAGCAGCTCTGCCGTCACCGCTCCACCTCAGGGTGTCATTACACAGAGACACAACTGTCTCCAGGTTAGCTGCTGCTACGCTAGCTTCACCGCTCAGTGCAGAAACCCAAATCCATCAGACAACACAGCAGTCAGGTATAAGTGAGGACTTATTACTTCCTGTTAGCTTTAGATGTTAGCGCAGCAGCGACGTGTTGAATAAAACAAAATGACATAGTGAAGAATCCTGCCACAAGTTCCTAAAGGTCAAACAAATAAAACTGAATATAACTTTATTGGACAACAGTTTTTTTTAACATAAACTATATTAAATATTTCAGTGGCAGCAGCTTTAAATTTGCTTTAAAAAGGCAGTTCAAAAAAATCCTGCAAACAATTCAATGCAACGTTTTGGTCTCAACCTTGAAACGGTTCATTATTTATTTATTTATTTGCATTAAATTGTTAGCTGTCTGCAGGATTTTTTGAACGCCATTTTGGATCCACTCATCCTGTTCCTACACACCCGCCTCACAAAATCTCCTCCTGCTTTATAAAGTGACATTAAAAGCAACAGAACGGAAGAAGAGAGACCTGCGAGTCACTGACAGTATATCACATCACCGCGGCGCCGACGGGAGGCGACCTTCATGTTTACTGAGCTGAGACTTTCTCACTCTGTGTCTCCGACGCTGCTCGTTCCTCTGAGAGAGAAACCATTAACCACCTCATTAACCGCCTCTCTAACCGCTTCATTAACTGCTTCATTCGTTATGCATGAGCCTCCGTCACCCCCCCCCCCCC
>NW_019525035.1:1002239-1045172 GCF_002814215.2 Seriola lalandi dorsalis | reverse complement strand
CCCCCCGGTTATCACCACCTCCACTAACAGACAGAGGTTTAAGGTGAAGAGTGAGGGAGGGGTTCCTGTTAAAGCATCTGTTCATGAGGTTAAAGGTCAGGGTCATGGTCAGCTTCTTTTTTTTATAGTAAACAAAAAATAACTTTACCAACCACTGATTATCGTCACGTTAAATTACGTTAATTATGTTGCGTTAATTTGTAAAAATTGTAAACTGAGTGTAAATTTAGTATAAATTAAATATAATTAGAGTGTGTGTGTGTGTGTGTGTGTGTGTGTATGTCTATGTGTTTGAGGGTGTGTTTGGTTCCCAGCTGTCATGATGTTCAGGTGTGGCGGGAACACTGAGCGGATAGACCCTCCTCTCACACAACACCCTTCTAAATTCCTGGCAATCCACAGTTTCCTCTGTGTGTGTGTGTGTGCGTGTGTGTGTGTGTGTGTGTGTGTGTGTGTGTGTGTGTGTGTGTAGTAAATGAAAGGGAAGGAAAGCAGTGAGGTGGAGGAAGTCAGGGTGGTAAACTCTGGGAGGTGTATCTGCCTCGGGCATGCATTATGTATCCATCCACACACATTAAAAGTTGCTCACATCGTAACATTTCCTGCATTGTCTCTGCTGCTGCTGCCGCCGCTCTGTGACTGACGTCCACAGCACAACATGAGGCGTGTTCAGGTGCAGCGCTGATGAACACATCTTTGATAAAGGATGAATCATAATGACTAAGGAAAACGACACAAAATATGACTTTAATTTTGTCATAATTGTGTGAAGTTTTGAGTAATGGCTGAAAAGTGAATTGTGAGGTCACCGCGACCTTAACCTTTGACCTTGTCCTTGAGTTCAAGTGAACGTTTGTGCAACATTTGAAGAAGTTCCGTCACGTTGTTACAGAGATATCGTGTCCACGAGAACGGGACGGACGTACAACCTGAAAACAATATGGCCTCCGGCGCCGAGGAATAAAAACAAAGCTGTGATCCAGGTCGTATCTTCTTAAAGAACTGTTAAACTGTTTCTATATTTGTCTTGTGATCAACACATCCCATGAACAGACCGCACAACAACAGAAGTGTCTCCCATCACAAGTATTGTGTGTCTCGTCTTCCTCTGAGCCGCAGAGCGCCATTGTTTCCAGAGGCTCTTAAAAACACATCAGTGAGACTCACTGTTACACTGTCTGACATGTTCCTCCATCACCATGAACACACACACTGTACTTTATTCTGACTCACACTCTCACACACACACACACACACACACACACACACACACACACACTGCCCTGCTGCCCCAATTATTCACTAGAGCACCAAATGTGGATTAATCCACCGCTGGAAATAGTCCCCAACAAATGCACCATTTCCTCCTGTTTGAGAAACGTCTGGTAGAAACTTGAGGAAGTTACTGAGTCTTTAAGAAGGAATAAAGGTTTTTAAAGATTTAACTCCTCAGTCGGAGCCACAGACAGGACAGAGAGACAGACAACACACTGTTGGTTGTTTCGTCTCAATTGGCCAATGAGAAAATATCGATTACTTCCAGCCTCATCCTTCAGGTTGAACATATTTCAATAAATCAGGTTTTGTCAATGTCTGCACCAAATTTCATGGAAATCCATCCAATAGATGTTGAGATATTTCAGTCTGGACACTGAAGTGCTTTTCCATAGTTTTGGGTCTATTTCTCTTCAATACGTCAATACGTATCAATCAATACGTTTGTAGTTTGTGTTGCTGTTGGATTACATTGTCGCTCTCATTCTGTGCTTCAAACTGCAGCTGAACTCCCACAGTGATATTTGTTTCTGGTTTGAAAGGAGCTGTTTGTAGGTTTGGCTGTTGCTGCATAGCTAACGTTAGCATTAGCAGCAGTTTACTCACCAGTCTAGAAGAAACGTTGTGAGTTCAGCATCAAACTTCACCAACATCTGTCTCCAGCGGTGGAAAGAAAAACACCAGCGTTCACGCTCATCGCGATCATGTATTTTTCTTCTACTGAAGTTAGCATGCTAACCAAGCTAGCCCCGGTCACCGTAGCCTCCAATCTGCCCTGAAGACGTAGCGCTGCTCAGAGGACGTATTATAACGTTGTCTTGTGAATGCAGCAATCACCACCACCTGCTGTCGGCAAGAAACCACGTTCTGGGATATTATGAATATGACCTAACAATGTTACTGCTGGTAAACATGTTAGCAAACAGTGGTTCATTCACTCATCAGTGCTCCCTCTCTTTCTTTTAGCTCTGTGTTTGGTCTCCTCCGGCTCCTGAGGGAAATACTCAGCTGCTAAATGCTCCACTGTCTATTCTCTGATCCTCAGAAGAAGAAGAAGAAGAAGAAGAAGAAGAAGAAGAAAGAAGCAGCAGATTGAGCTGATGCAGTCAGACTAAAACCTTTTTTTCCCCATTTTCAATTCATCTGTTGTTAATTTTCTCAACATGTCAGGAAACAGTGAAAAGTCCGAAGTGATTTCTTGTTTTGCTCAACAAATAAAACCACAGAGAACCGACGCGTTTTCCTCACACGTCTTTACGCTGTTGTTGATTCATTTTCTGCCAATCAGCTGATCGATTATTACTGTTCAACCCTGTAAAAGAAGCCACCTACAGCAACTGAGGCTGAACCACAAGATAACTGCAGGAAAGTCACCGTCGCATCAACGCTGCAGTGATGAGAAACATGTGGAGCAGCACACGTTTCATGTTTAAAAATATAAGACCAAAAAAAAAAAAAGTGAAGCAGATTCTTCTGTGAAATTTACTGCAGGTCTATTTTTATCTGTGAGTGAAGTGAGCAGAGATGGAGGCCGGTCAGAATGAGAGAAAAACCCTGCGCAGGGTCAGAATGTGAGGCACAAACATGTAATCTTATGTAATCTCTCTCTGCGTGGTTCACACACACACACACACACACACACACACACACACACACAGCTCAGCTTTATACTGTGTGTGAGTCATATTGACAGAAACAACATCCCCTATGTGTGTGTGTGTGTGTGTGTGTGTGTGTGTGTGTGTGTGTGTGTGTGTGTGTGTGTGTGTGTGTGTGTGTCCACTGAAAAACTGCCAATCGCTGCAGAAACACGTTCTGTCTGGAGCTGGGAACATGGTGGGAAGCAGGCTGCTACTGTGCTAATGGACGGACACACACACACACACACACACACACACACACACACACACACACACACACACACACACACAGCAGATACACTGTGTTAATACCCAGCAGCTTGTCATTTACTGCTGAATAGAGCAGAGTAGAAAACAGTCAACAGAGGTGATCAGGCTGTTTTCTAACAGAAGAAGAAGAAGAACAGGAAGTAAAACAGAGAGTTCTGCTGCTCAGAACAAAACTGATGAAACAAACAAACTCACACTTTCAAACCTACGACACGGCTGATAACATGATGGACCAGAAACAACACATATGAAGATTTACTGACGTTTTATCAACCGATCGGTAAAATGAACAACAGATCATGAGATGATGAAGATTTTATTTGAGAGAAGTTGTTTAAAACCCTCTGACTCCTGTTTCCCAAGTGTAAATATCTGCTGCTTTCCTCAGACTTCTGTGATCTTTGTTTACTGACTGTTCCTCACACAAAACCATATTTGACTGTGTCGACTTTCTGGCTTTACAGAAATCGTGATTTTAACTATTTTCTGACATTTTAAGGAGCGAGCTGATTAATGAAAGTATTTGTCAGATATATTGATGATGGATTAATCCCTGCAGACTGTTGGTCAGGCTAAATAAACAGTCTGAACACATCAGACTGACCGGCTGGTTTGGCCCTCAGAATCTCACCTCATGTTTACCTTAACTACCTCAGTAGGTTGGCAATTACAGGACACACACACACACACACACACACACACACACACACACACACACACACACACACACACACACACACAGCCTTGGTTTGGCAGCTGTAGCTAATACCACCATATGAGGCAGTGAGAGTAGACTGACTGGTTGGTTTGGTCTGGAAATCACCTTCCTTCACATTTCTGCTTCAGTCTTTAAAAGTCCCCCACAACTCCCAGCATGCACCACACCTGCCGCATCATTAGTATCACTAACTGTTATCATGTTTTCTAATGAAACAGAAAGACGCCGGTCGAAGCTTCCCAGAGCCGAAGGTGACGTCCTCAGTGGAGCGACAGTCCAGGAACAAAATATATTCTGCTGACAATGATTTAAAACCAAGAAAAGAAGCAGTTGATATCATGATATAAAGAATATAGTTATGTTATAACTGTTCTGTTCCAGTCCATTGTTGAAACAAGTGCAGAAATTCTTCATGGGTCCAAAGTTTCAGACTCAGTTTGAAAAAGGAACCACAGAGAAACATCCAGAACCCGTCATGAATTAATGAATGTAAAGAGTCCTGGCAACAGTCAGAACCACCAACACGCCAATCAACCTGCAACTGGAAAGAGCCACAACACACACCTGAAGACTGTTAGCTTAGCTTAGCTTAGCACAAAGACTTTAAACAGGGGGAGAAAATCAAAAAATACGTTTTTTATACCAATTAAAACAAAGCAGATACAACATGTTGATCAAGAGCTTTACAGAGACAGGCTAACTGTTTCCCCCTGTTTCCAGTCTTTATGCTAAGCTAAGCTAAACTAAGCTAACCAGCTGCTGGCAGTGGCTTCATATCTGCAGAACAGACATGAGAGTGGTATCAATCCTCTCGTCTGTCTCTGGGGAAGAAGGCGAATAAGATTATTCCCCAACATGTCGGGGCCGGTCGATCTCATCAGGAGTCTGTTGTTTTCTATTGTACAATCTGACGTTCCCGCCCACCTCAGGCCATGATTGGTCAGCCGTGTGGAAGGTGTCGACCCCTCTCCGAGCTCGCGTTTCTCATTCTTTAAAAACACATTTATCACTTTTCCTGTGAACAACTGAGCACGTCGTCTTCCAGGAGACTGTCTGAGAATGTGCTCCATCACCCCCCCACACACACACACACACACACACACACACACGCACACACACACTCCTGTAGTCAGACAACAGGTCACATGAATCAGTTTGTTCTCCAGCTTAACTCAGGTACATGAAAGTGTCAGATGAGGAAGGTTTAAAGAAACCAGCTCCAGTTTGTGTTTCACTACAAGTTGAGGCTTGTGTGGCTGCTGATATGAAACCAGGCTGAACCACAGCGTGCATCTGTGTGTGTGTGTGTGTGTGTGTGTGTGTGTGTGTGTGTGTGTGTGTGTGTGTTTGTGTGTGTGTGTGTGTTTGTGTTTGCATTTTCAAATGTGGGTAAGTACGTGTGCATGCATTTGGTGTAACTGACCAACTTCAGCACATTTCAGTGTGTGTGTGTGTGTGTGTGTGTGTGTGTGTGTGTGTGTGTGAGTTCATCTATCACAGTGACTCACTCTGTTCTTTCTCGTCTCGTGGAGGTTGATCACAGCTCTCGTGTCCTCAGAGACGAGTCCATCATCGACACACAACTGTTTACTACCATCAGTTTACTACCATGTTTAACGCGCTGACACGACAGCACTTAAACTCATCTAAACAGTATGAAGCTTAATCACCCTGAAAATCTCTGTTTTTAATTCAGTGAGATATTAAACTAACACTGACGATGTTAATGTAGAAAGCTCCTGCTGTTCATGCTGAGCTGGTTAAGAAGCATTCTGTCATTAAGGCAGTTAATGATTTAAAGCTCCTCCAGTGTAAAGGTCTGTGTCCATGTGTAGTGTGATTATAGATCAGCTCTAGCTTCTATATTAATACTGTGAAAGTATCAAAGCCTCAGTCCACAGAGAAATGCACACAGCCTGTATTCAGAAACTGAGCCTTAAAACCAGCCGTCAGGACTTCTGGAACTTTGTGATGTCACAACAAAGCAGTCACCAAGCCCCGCCCACCTGGACCCACCATCCAAACCTTGCAGGATTTGGTTTCTCTGAGTGTTTTTACCTGAAATCTGCTTTATTTTTATTGGATCAGTCAGAAAACAGTCAGCCAATCAGAAGAGGGGCTCAGAGCCTCCTCTCTTCTGATTGGCTCACCGACCTGTTGTTACTAGAGCTGCAGAGAAAAGCCTGAGAGAGGAGATGTAAAACTACACTGAGATGGTTATTGGTTCTAAATATATCTTCTTACGGATCAACACTTCAAATAAAACACAGAAGAAGAAGAAAATATGGAGCTTTAAGCGATGAGTTGAAAGACAGATGTAAAAAACAGTTTCTGTTCTCTAATATCAGGATTGCTGCTTTTCTGTTCTACAAAACAGAAAACTGATTATTCAGGTTTTAAACAGCTGATCGGACCAAATAAGTCACTTGAAGAAATCACCTTTGACTGTGGGAAATTATCATGAACATTTTTCACTATTTTCTGGCAACTTATAGAATAAAAAAAAAAAAACAAATCAACGGGTTCAATTATCATGAAAGACAAACGTACAACGATCCCAAACAGCACAGCAACATGCCGCTGCTACCTGTCACAGTACAGGTGAGTGCTGCCTCAGTGAAGCTGTTAAAACTGAAACACACTCACTTTACTGCTGTGTGTGTGTGTGTTTCTGTGCGTGTCATTATGTGACACACATTTCTATTTAGTCCATGAACAAAGTCTGAGTGAGGTGTAGCTCCATGATACGGTTTCACTTTGACGTGTGTCTGTCAGACAACATTTAAACAACTGCAACCACAGCGTTCCTGTTGCTCTGGATCATTAACATAACTCACCATCTACAGTTTTCATTCCTCACAGACGCACCAGATGCATAAAAAATGACGCATACGCCGTTTCCCGCTCACAGACTGGTCTTTAGAAACAACAGCCTGTGTCACCTCCTTCCTTTGACCATGTGAACACACGGTTTTCCAAAGAGATCCAAGTTACAGTGAAGTGAAAACACAACATACGCCGAGTAACAGAAAATAAAATAACGAGCTTCACAGAGCTTCATTCATTATCATCATTATAAGTTTTACTGTTTACGCAGCTATTACAATTTAACGATTCATAAACAGAAATAATTGTGTTTGTGTTGTGTTTAATGTCCTTATTATTTATTGTGAGTCATCCTGTAAACTGTTTCAAACTGTTTTAATATTTACTAATCACAGTTTTAGAGTCTGTCCGGAGCCTCATTAAGACGCTGCAGTCCCAATAAATGAAGTTCAGACTAATTTCTTTTTCTTTCTTTTGGACGCTGATGCAGGTTTTTATTTCAGTTTCACAATCAGTGAAATTTTCTGATGGAAAGAATGTGTATGAGTGTCTCTGGTTTTGTGCTTTGTCATAGTTTTAGTTGTGAATCACAGAGTTTTATGAATCTGGTCCCTGGTCTTATAAAAACTGTCCACAGCGACATCGTCTCAGAGACACGTCTCTGAACGAAGCGGGAAATATGCATTTTTGTGATTTGGATGAACTAGCCCTTTAAATAATTAAGTCATCGCTGATTTACTGCTCATTAAAGTCAATTCTCGTAAGTTTAATCTGTGTCTCTGGATGGTCTGTGATGCTGGAGGAGACTGCTGACGACACAGCTGGGAGATAAGGACCGCTCCCCGCTCAGCGCCACACACACCTGTGCTCTACACACTGCACTGTGGTCCCACTGACTCACCGTCTGAAAACACACACACATCCTGCAATGTGATCAAAACACTGCCAGCTGAGATGAATCAGTGCTGCACCCAGGGAGTTATTCCTCTTTTTGTCACGGTCAGAATCACTGACCCGCTCTGAGCTCACGTTATCAAGCTTTTCTCTTCTCAGAGAGGGGGACGCTGTCGCACAGCAAGAGGAAGCTCCACCTCCCCGCCAAAATTAAAGTCCTGAGAAAAGTCGCAGCTCTCTCAAAATACTCCTAAAGATTCACCAAGAACTTCTCTTCTCATCCATCCATCGTTTCATCCACAGTCACGGGGAGGAGGAGGAGAGCACCTGGACAGGTAACTCACTCTCATTAATGCCCATGTGGGTTATCGATCAATCTGCTGATCACTTTCTCAATTAACTGACTAATTGTTTGGTTTATAAAAATGTTTTATTCTTCTTTTTTTCTTCAAAGTCCAAGGAAACGTCTTCAGATGCTTCGTCGTCTCCAGCCAACAGTCCAAACCAGAGGATGTTCAATATGCAATTATAGAAAATAAGGAATCTTTATATATTAGAGGCAGAAAGCAGCAACACTTGGTTGATTATGAAAAAAGTGACTAATTATTTTCCTGTCGATTAATCGTTGCAGCTGTGATGCAAATGATATTTAAACGCCTTGCTCCTGTGTTATAGCAGGTCCTTCATGTACAGCCAGTGAAACATGCCTGTAAATGTAAAATACAGTATGAGGTGATGCTTCTGATCACAGCAGGAGGTAAAGAGCTGCATGAGCTGCTGTCATGCTGCTGTCAGTCAGTCAGTCAGTCAGTCAGTCAGTATGACCTCATGTTTACTCCTCCTGACTGACTTGAACAGGTAGGTGTTGAACCTGCTCTGTCATCAGCTCCTTGCCCCCGTAGCTCCAGGTGTGGGAGTAGGTGTGTTGTTGATCCTCCCCTTTGTAACCCCTCATCTATAAAGAGACTATGCTGACATGAACTGCAGCAGAACTGGAAACCAACCGTGGATCATTTGTTCCAAACAAACCGAGCTCCAGGTGAGACAGTTCTCTTCAAGTTCACCTGACCTGCCTGCGATTGGATGGTGACAGGAAACCAGAGCAGCTGCAGGAAAGCAACACAAACGCACAGACGACACGCGGCCTTGCACACCGATTCAAACTCAGGACCTTCCCTCAACACAACACAACACTGATGCACGAGTCAGCACCTGAATCCAACGCTCCTCCGCTGCAGTTTCATAGACTTCAACAGAATATTGATGCACCACACTGTCACCGGGAGCCGGGCCAACACCAGCCACTGATATAAACCAGAACCTGCACTTCTAGAAACACATTCATATCAGTTTTTTATCACACAGAGACACACCTTACACCAGTGACTGTCATGTTCACTGTTTGTTTTGATTCTAAATAGTCACATTAATCATATTCCTGCAGATCCAGCAGCTCAGAGCGACTGTGTCCGGGCTCGCCCCGCTCTGCCTGCCCTCCATGTGCCTGTTTACATCTCTAAATGGATTAAAAAGGAAGTGGTGGGGAATTCCACTGCAGGCCCACTGAACAGTTAGGTCCATGATAAACACTCCGATACCCACTTTCACTGCAGCCCTGCAAAAACACACGTTCACGGCGAGCTGGAAACTGCAGGACTTCACCCACGAGTGTCTGTCATGTGTTTACAATGAGATTTAAATCTCAGATGACCAATTAACTGTCCGCCAATTATACTTAATACAGCTAATGGAGGAGTTGGGATAAATGGATAAACACACGCACACACACACACACACACACACACACACACACACACACACTGTGGATTTTCAGTTGGTAACGGAAATGCCAGCACTATAAATAAAGTACAACGGTCACTGAGGATCCACGCCGCTGTAACGCGTCACAACCGAGCCGTTACCGGTTTCTGTTTTTGAGAGGTAACCAGGAAAAGATGCCGGAGAGGTCCCTTACCTGCCTCCACCGTGTCCGTCAGGTCGTGGTTGGCCGCTGTCCGGGGAAACTCCTTCAGTTTCCGGGAGCTGATGTTGAGGACGCCGCTGGCCGCAGCCTCCTCCAGCGCCCGCTCCAAGCCCCGGTTGGGAGGCAGGTTGGCGCTGCCGATGTGAGTCTGGATCGACGGAGAAGAACCGAGCTGGGAAAGAGGAGGGCGAGCCGACTCCGGTCCCAACGTCGCCATAATGTTCCCCCTCTCCGCTGCGCGCGCGCGTGTGTGTGTGTGTGTCGGTTATATCCGTGAGCGTTGGCTAACGTTCAGGCAAACAGCAGGACACAGACTTCCCAGGCGTGCTGCTGCGCCGCGCGTTCAGGTTCCTCCTCGGTCGTCGCCGCCGCGTCTGCCTCCCTGTCTGCGCGGTAAGTCAAGCGGCAAGGAGTGAAGAGCGGTGCGACATCCGGTCTTATAACTTTCAAAATAAAACAGCTGCCAGTATACAGCTTATTAAATCCTTCCTTACAGTTGAATAACTTTCATTGTTTTAACTTAAGTAAAAATAGTAACACCAATAAAGTCAATAAAGTCTCCCCTTAATCTATGATAACAGAATGATAAATAAAAAATAATAAAAATAAATATAATTTATATGTTGATTAAATTTTGTATTATTAATCTGAAACTCCACTAGCAGAAAATGGGATAACTCAAGTATTTTAAGCAATTTAGTCATTTTCAGAAATAATTTTCATATTCATATTTAAAAATAAATATTTAAATTTAAAAATAACCATATTACAAAGCTCATGTAATAAAATATTGTAAATAATGTGTGCATTATCTTCCAGCTTTTTGTTTGTTTTTTATGGATTCACTGTTCAACAAATGAAACATACAATTAAATAATTCAAAATTATTCTAGCAAGCCGTCATTAAACTAGAAAACTGTCTATGAATTATGATCAGAAATGGCTCTAAATCCAGCAAAAATAAGGGGACAATTATCAGGAATAAGCACTGTAGTTGTGCTGGTGGGTAGAAGTCTTTTTTATAATTAAGTTTTTTCTCTGGCGATAACAGTAAGAAATATATCCCAAAAAAATTAATTTAAAAAAAACCTGTAAAAGGTGTTTCCTTCAACCCAGTTACATGGCCTAAATTATTTTGAAGACACGCCGCTACGTTTCCGGTCTTACTCCATTTCTTTTGACTTAACGCAGTTAACTCACTGCGACTGCGCGCTGATGCTTGCAGATGTGAAACAGCAGTAGAGGAAATCCGGTGAACAGAGACACTTGCTGGACGGAACCGGTCACTGCAGCCCGCACCAGGTTTTACAGAGCAGCGTCTGATGGATACTTTCAAACTGCATTATTTACTTACTAAAGATGAATGAATGCAATAAAAAAACAAAAAAATAATAATGATTTTCTTTTTTAAATAACGGTTTCCATAGTGATGGTAACTCCTTAGCTACACCAGCTCCTGAGGGAAACAGCTGCTCTCTTACTTAATTCTATTAGTGAGGTCGTAGTTTAAGGTGATGTTGAACTGAACCACATTATTTTGTGGGGTGTTCCTAATCCCCTCTTTGTTTACATTTTGGAAAGTTAAGTGTATTGAATTATCAAATCAAATCAAATCTAGTTTATTTATAAAGCACGTTTAAAACAACCAGGGTCGACCAAAGTGCTGTACAATAAAATACAACACACATTATTATATATTTAATTATTATAATATTTAATTATCGGTTTTAAGTCCCTGTTTCTTATGTAGAATTGATTTACTGACAACTATCTCTGATCCCTGACTGAGGAACTTCTTTTTCCTGACTTCTAAGGAGATTTTTGTCTGATGTGAGTTCCAGATGTTTTTGATATTTGATGACTTATTAAATTAACTTATTCATCTGATTTGTTTTGGAGATCAATTTGAGTGTTTTGATACGATATGTGAATAAATGTGACCAGGAACAAAAGACATAAGGAGCTCTCAGCCCCTTTGACTTTGTAACAGTAGCTGTCAGAGTGAAAAAGGTTTCATGTTTCCTTGATAATGAAGTGGAACCTGTTTAAAATGGCATTTACCAGTAATGTGATGAGGCCGGCAAAGTGTTAGAGCTCAAGTTTTCACGATGCAGGTGGATGAACTTCAATAAGGACAAAACCAAAACATGAATAACGGAGGATTTTATTCTGACAGACACAAATGTGACTCAACTGTCTCTCAGCAAAATCCACACGAGCGTCGTCAGGTCAACATTTCCTCAGATATCTGATATCAGACTTAAGTGGTGTTCAGACTGAAGGCACAGAGGCTTCTGACTGGGTTGAAATATCTGTGACCCAACTCACTTCATTACAGAGTGTGATTAACCAGCTGACATGGTTCGACTCTACAAAATAAAAGCCTGGAGAGGTTGTGATTGATGGGAGCAGAGCGGAGCAGCAGGGTCATCGTGAAATGGACTGACGTGTCAGAAAGAGTCTTGTTCTGTGGTGGCGGCTCAGGCGTTGAGGAACTTGGCGTGATGCTTGATGTGGTCGTTCATGAAGGAGAAGATGAAGAAGTAGCTGTGGTCGTAGCCCTGCAGGAGGAAACAAAACGTTTGATATGGCGGCAAATAACGATTCATTTCATCCTGTTTTAATTGTTTTGTGAAGAAAAGGTCAGAAAAATAGTAAAAATGTCACAACAACTTCCCACAGTCTCAGGTGATGTCTGACATTTCAGTTTATCATCATCTATGACACAAAAAAGCATCGAATCCTCATATTTGAAAAACTGGAACCAGCAGTTAAAAAAACATAATACTTAAGACTTAATAATTATCTCACTTAAGAACTTAAGAATATTTTCTTACACAAAACGAGGACTGTGGACTCTGTGTCATTTACATTATGAAAGCATCTCTTCATATCCAGTACGAACAGGAGGAATAATTACATCAAGAGAAACATGTTTAGGTCTGACCAATAAAGTGTGAACTTGTCCTTTAAACTGTCTCTGTGAACTCACTGTAATCTGTTGAAGGTTTCTCTGTCCACTGACATTCAACAGACAGGAAGTACAGCACTTTGCTCATGTGGCCACATGGTGGCAGCATTTGGTTTAAAAGAAACTTCCTTTACATTGAGAAAATAAAAGCACGGCCTATTAAACTTATATTTTAATATTCACATTTTAATTTAATTTAAATTAACCTACACTGACAAAACCAACGCGACAAACAAGGATTATAACAAACAGTACATTCATGAGTTACGTATTTTTATTGTGTTCATGCTTTCTGTTTGTTTGTGTATCTGATCAGCTGTAAACATTGGACCGTACGAGGTTAAACAAAGTTGAACTGAACTGAATCAGTGCTTTTACTTTGACGGGACTAAAGGAACTGACCGGCTGCAGTCTGAAGACGACGGGGATCTTCTTCTCGGAGCAGACGGCGATCAGGTTGTCGGGCAGCAGCTGACTGGCCGACAGGAACTGGTCGTCGCGGCCCTGATCGATGAGGATGTCGAGCTGAGGGCCGGAGTACGAGGCCGCCAGCACGGTGGCGTCGTACGCCTGAAAGAGACGAGGAAGAGAGGTCAGTTTGGTGACGGGTCATGTGACAGGTCATGTGACAGGTCATGTGACAGGTCATGTGAGTGCTTCTTTTTGACTGACATGACTGGATATTATATTATTCATTATTATAATGAATTGTTATTATTATTGCTGATGTTATTATAGATATGTTATTACATGTTAATACAGCGCAGAGATATAACAACAGGTGTAAGTTACTACAGTTATTAACGGTGTTGTTACCTCCCACGTGGATCTGTCAGAGCCCAGGTATCCTGAGAAGGCTTTCTGCCCCCAGGGGCACTGCACCGGGTTACAGATGGGGGCGAACGCAGACACAGCCTGGAGGAGACAGAGCACCACAACAACATCAACATCATCATCATCATCATCATCATCATCATCATCATCATCATCATCATCATCCTCCTCCTCCGAGTTGTTGTAGTGTTTTCTGCTGGAAACTGTTCAGAGTCTGAATCTGTGAATTATTATTAACCAGACATCCACCAAAGAACATATTATTTGTTTTGTGACAAAAATTTAAATTTATACACGTGAAGTTGTCAAAAACAAACAAAAAAAAAGGTGAGGAGTCCCTCTAAGTCTTTAAATACACAATAAATACTCAAATGGCAAATTGTTCTATTTAATTTTTCTATTTTCTTAATGGAAATCTGACGTGACATTAATTGCTGAGACTCCAAGTTGTTGGTTAATAGATGTTGTATTTCCTCTTTATCTCATACTGTGATGTGTTGTGATGACCCTGATGGAGGCCACATTAGAATTATTATTATTATTATTATTATTTTCTTGCTGAGTGACGTGCAGTACCTTGTATTTCCCAGGATTCTTCAGGGCACAGATGAGCGCCCCGTGGCCGCCCATGGAGTGACCACTGATGGACGTCCTGTCTGGGTCGGTGGGGAAGTTAGCGTTGATCAGTTTGGGGAGCTGAGAGAGAGAGAGAGAGAGAGAGAGAGAGAGAGAGAGAGAGACAGAGAGAGAGAGACAGAGAGAGAGACAGAGAGAGAGAGAGAGAGAGAGACAGAGAGAGAGAGAGAGAAAGAGAGAGAGACAGAGAGAGAGAGACAGAGAGAGAGAGAGACAGAGAGAGAGAGACAGAGAGACAGAGAGAGAGAGACAGAGACAGAGAGACAGAGACAGAGAGAGAGAGAGAGAGACAGAGAGAGACAGAGAGAGAGAGACAGAGAGAGACAGAGAGAGAGAGACAGACAGAGAGAGAGACAGAGAGAGAGAGACAGAGAGAGAGACAGAGAGAGATCATAGAAAACATTTCATTAGTTTATCAGTGGAGATTAAAACTGAGTTTTTGGGTAAACAGGCGACAGAAATCCAACGCACTTCCTCTGTGACGTAGGAGTACATGCGGTAGTTGGTCTTCCAGGGTTCCTCGGTGGCGTCAACATAGAAACCAGCTCCAGTGCCGAAGTCCCAGCTCTCGTTCTCTCCCTCGATGTCACAGCCGCCTGAGGGGGGGGGGTCAATAAATTGTGTGTCAGTAGCCAGAGGGATTGAGTTTGAGTGTGTGTGTGTGTGTGTTTTCATACGTGGGCTGGTGTCGGGAGCTACGATGATGATGCCGTGCTCTGCAGCAGCGAGCTGACTGCCGGCTTTGGTGATGAAGTTCTGCTCCGTACACGTCAGACCTGCAGAGACACAGAGCGAACACGCCGCTGCTTCAAATATAAAAGAGGAAAACACGATTCCAGAAAAACATAATAACTTCAATCTGATTTTCCCTCGTCAGACACCGTTATCATTTACATAGACTCATTTGTCAGACGCTTTTATCCAAAGCAACTTGCAGGTGAGGGACATCACTGCAGCTTCATTTGCATCACATTGTTAAACATATTTCATATTCAACCTGTTTTTCAGCTCAAACTGACAAGTAACTGGTCTGAGAACACACACACACTCACATCCCAAATATCTATTAAAGACAACATTTTCTTCTTGTTGACTGAAACCATCAATAACTGTCTCCCTCTAACAGGATACTGTGTGCGTATCTCTGATAGTTTGATGTTATCTGATTCCTCCCGAGCCACGGTTTTTTATTTCTTTCTGAAGTTGTGTGTCTCATTCCTGAGCAGAGAAGCCTGTGCAGCTCTGATATCAGGCTGCAGACTCACCAGAGAGCCAGTACATGACGGGACATTTCCCAGTCTCAGCCTTGGGAGGCAGGTAGACGGCAAACTTCATCTTACACTTCAGCTCGGTGCTGCGGGGAGGAAACACAGACATACATGACTTTATATGTTCTCCTCCACACATCAAAACTCTCACAAGCTCATGTGAGAATCCCTTCTGTTTGCTGAAGCCGAGGCCACAGGTGTGTGTGTGTGTGTGTGTGTCATAAAAAGTGTGTGTAAGCTTTGACCTTTGAGCTTTAAACACACTCGCTCGTCTCACCTGTCGTGCTCGAAAACCTTCTGGAAGCCGCCAGCGCACTTGTTGGAGGACACTTGTGTGAGAGCCATCTTTGATCTGTGGAGAACAGCAGATATGGAGGTTTATTTCTTTTCCTATGGGAGAACTAATTAAACCAATGCATTGTGTTTACATTTCACACTGTAATGAATCAAACAAAATAACAGCCCTGGCTAAAACAGGACACTGTCTCTCATGGTGGATAATGTTTTAAACTACTTGGAAAACTCACTTTTTGAATCATAAAAACTGGATTTATTACCAGTGAATATGAGCACACACATTGTGCTAATGTTTTAAAAATGAGTGCACACTGACAGGACCATGCATGTGGACGCATTACAGCTGCAGGTAAAAATAGTAGGTCACTTGGTTGACTTTAGTGGAGTCAACCTGCAGCTTCTGCAAACCAGTAACTAAGTTAGATAATATAAACAAAAAGGAAGTTAACTTCAGTAAACTCCAGTTTATAATCCGTGGCCGGTTGTTCACGGTTCAAACTGTCCCCATGTGTGTCTCGGTGAATCTTTAATTAAAATACCACCAACTATTTAAAGCAGATACAAAAACGACTATTCATTCCAATAACGGTCTCCAAGAAGCGCCATCTTTGTGCCGAACTGCACAAACAAACTATCAGAACCGATAAAATAATGTTTTATAGACTCAGCAAACTTTGTATTTAGTTTATTTGCACAGGAAATTCAAAATGTTCAGATTCAGAATAGAGTTCTGCGTGAACCGTACCGGGGGCGTGCATGCACGGATTAGCAAGTAGGATAGCTCATGTTAAAAAACCCTTAGCTGCTATTTACGAGTGTCTGCTTGAAGTTAAATCGCTTTATGACAAAGTAAACAACGTAACAACATGATTCCCGCTCTCGTACCTCAGTGAATCACGATGTTCTGCTGAAAAATGTGTTTGAATCACGGGTTTGCTAACTTCCCCGCAGGAGCCGTCCACAGGGTTCAGAGTCTAACGACGTCAGGGATAAACGCGCTGACGTCACGGGAGCCTCCCCTTCCACAGTATACGTCGGGGACGTAACGTACGCACTCGGACGCAAGATGGCGCTGGTGTTTATCAGGAAAATACAATATTTATGTTCATTTATTAATGTAGGGATAGATTATTAGTTGCAGCAAGTACAAAAAAAATATGGATCATTTACAAGCATTTCTTTACACAATTAAATATGTAATAAAATATATAATATACAATAACAAATTTATATTATACGTAATATATAACATAGCCTAACATAATGTCATATGTAATATATGTTGTATGAGATAAACAGGGGTGGAAGAATTAGTCATATCCTTTATCTAAGTAAAGTATGAATACCACATTTTATAGTGTTGTAGCTAGTCTTAACTAGGCCACTTTATATACAGGTAGTTTAGTCCAGTGGTTCCCTGGGGTCGGGTACAGTGTGACAAACAGACAAGAAGCCAATTAGATGGGAACAGACACGGCAGACATAATGGTAGATCTAGTTAAAGATAAAAGTTGTCATGTTGTAAATTTAATGTAAAGTCTGGAGAGCTCTTACTTTCCAAAAGACACTTCCACCACGGGAGAGTTCCTCTGGCCAAATATTTAAGTCTTTCTAGAAGAATATAAATAAAGAACTTCATCACAGAGGTGCTGGAAGCTCCAACGTGACATTGACCATCTCTTATCTATCTGCTTGTGTATGGACTCAGTTTTTTGTAGCAGCCTGTCCTCAGATGTGGTCGTCTGTAACCAGTGGTAACCACTTTTCTAAATAAATAAAAAAAGCCCACTATGTGTGCAGTAAAGCAAATAAAACAGTGGGAAATTAAATTACTGTTCCCACTGACTTGTTTGCACTCTGTAGAAAGCAAATAAAATCTGTCTGTGTTTATCAACTGGTATCTGAATGTGTGTAATTCTGTTTCCCTCCGTCTCTGCTGGTGTGAGTCGACTTTTCTTACAGCACCTGCTCTCTCTCCGTCTCCTCTGCTTTGCTCTCCATATCGTCACTTTCCTCAGCAATCTTCATCTTCCTCGCCACGTTTGCTGAGCAGAATTTGGACTGTAAATTACAAGCTAATACACACACAGGCATACACACACTCAGACACACACGCACACACACACACACACACACACACTCAGTACACCAATACTTGAGTCCTGTCTGTTTCCACAGCTGCTTCCTAAATTAGACCATTTCGAATCATCCACCACCCCCACCACCCCCTCCACGACACCCACTCCCATCAAAAAATAAAATAAAATAAACAGATTAAATTCACTCAGCATCCTCAAATACACTCCCCGCTCTAAACATGATTATGGTTACGCCTGTAGCCATGCACCATGTGCACTGCAGATTCCATTTAAAACACAATTTGTCACACGTTACTGTTTCTGCTCATAATGTCTGTCATTCAAAGAGTCCATCAGGAAGCAGAAACAACATCCTTCAGCTGGATGTGGGTGCATGGACCAAAATCCGCTGAAGTGCCCATGAGCAGAAGTGTTCCAGCTCCTGGAGAGCTGCCGTTTAAACTGGGATTGCTTCTTCTGCACAAGCTGAAGCTGAACTACGTTGCTGGCTTCAACTCGTGTGAAGAAGCGGTTGAAGTCGTATGAAGCGATGGAGAAAAAAAGGAAGAGATGGTGAAAAATGAAGAAAAACTGCTGAATAAGGAAAAACTGAAGAACACGCAGAAAGACTGAGCTGCTTCATGCACGGACTGAAATCTGCAGGAAACATGAACTGACATTAAAGAAAATATATGACGGCTGTGAAAGAGCCCAATCAAAATTAGAATTTATTTTTTTTACAGAAAAGTAAGAACATGTAGGAAGAAGATAAATGACACTGGGTTTGAAAGATTCCCTCACAGCTGAACTACATCTGGAGCAACAGCTGGAGCTAAACCACAGTGACGAATGTGAATATTATCCACTAATATTCAGATCAACTTCCTTTACCAGTGTTTACAGTGATAAAAGACTCACCTGACAACATGGCTGCACAGTTTGTCATGTTAAATGTGACAGTAGTTTTTAAGGCCCTGATCTAAGATAAAGAAAATCACCATGCTGTTTTTGTGTGAGCGGAAAACAAACCATTTTGAATCGTGATAAAAACATTAGCAACACTCGCTGTGTTGGAATATTTCACGGCTCGTTTCTTCCTGTGTTTCATCGGCTGGTTTACAGCCTGAGGCTCGTCACACACCTTCACAAACATCTGTGTCACTTCACAGGAGTAAACATTTCATTCTTACCATTCAGACACTGATGAGTCTGACAAATCCAATCTGTGCATGAATGAGGCCCATTGTCAGACATCACTGTTCACTTTGTTCCGGCTGAGCTGCGCATGAAATGATTGTTCACTCTGTTCGGCAGCAACAACGACTCGCAGTCCAACCTCAGGCCAAAGTAGACTGAAGTCATGCAGGAGGTGACTTCTGTTTCACTAACCTGGCTCTCTGGGAGAAGAAGAAACAACACGACGCACTCACCTGTGAAGATCCTGGAGCCGCTCACCTGGACTGGATCGTCCTCAGGACCGCCACACACAGAGGTGACACTCTGACCTTCAGTGTGTGATTATCTTACCTCTGTTTGCAACACGGCTAACAACAGTTAGCTACAATCACACAGAGAGCACCAGCACACACAGTCCTCATGTGGATACCGGGTCTGGTCTCAGGTGAGTCTCAGGTGAGTTATCTCTTACCTGGCTGGAGGTGGGACAATACAAGCTCAAGCTCATACTTAATTAGCAGGCTACAGCGGGTCGGCTGGACGCTGTGTGTGTGTGTGTGTGTGTGTGTGTGTGTGTGTGTGTGTGGTGATCTGGTGATCCTGGATAACTATTATCATGAACCTGGTTTATCACCTGTCATTAACACTGCTGTTTAACGACCATGTGACAATGACTGAAGGACTGAGGTGAGATAAACAGTGTTCAGTTAAATGTCAAAATTTGGTATTTATACATAACTGGATACATTATCCTCAACTCCAGCCGTCCACACACACACACACACACACACACTCTCTCTCTCTCTCTCTCTCTCTCTCTCTCCCTCAGTGTGAGGGAGGATTTCGCTCTTGGTTGTGAGGTTTCATCAGCTGCAGTGTCGGAGTGAAGTGGGAACAGCCTGAGCTGCATCAGGAAATAAACTAAAAGCTATGAACACAGGTGTGAGAGGAAAACACAAAGGGAACAAACCTAACCAAACCATGAGCTTAACCATGTGTTTATTGTTGTATCCATGACGACAAAGGGTCACCGTCTCAGGGGATGCTCCTCAGGGTAGGGGTGCAGGTTGGAGGACTTGTTGTTGGGAGCAGGTCTGTACCTTCATGCTGCTGTGTTGTATTACATCACTTTTTTTTTACAGTAATTACCTGGTTTTAATTCTTAAAGTTTTCTCAGCTGTCGAACGTAGTTTCTCGCCGCTTGACAAGAGCTTCAGCCGTTGTCTGAGCAGCGCTACGTCTTCAGGAGGGACCGGAGGCTTCAGTGACTCGCTATCGGAAACTGACGAGGCCGGCTAGCTGATTAGCATGCTAACTAAGAGTTAGGCACATAGTCGCTGTTTTCCACCTCTGGAAACAGCTGTTGGTGAGTAAAGGAAAAGAGTTAGATGTTTCTTCTAGACTGGTAAAGTAAACAGCTGCTAGTGCTAACGTTAGCTATATAGCAATAGCAAAACTTCCATATAGCTGCTTTAACGGCAGATACATCTACCAGAAGTCTTGCTAAAACTGTGGACATGCAGAAAACGTTTTCAACCAGATGCCTCCAAAAATAAAGAGCTGATGAATTTCTCATGAGTAGAATGATATGATATGTGTGGATGGTTTTAAGACCTGTCTGTCTGCAGGTCTCTGTTTCAGAGAATCCATCTGGAGACGGCTTCTCACACCCGCTGAACACCGTCTTTCCACACAAGTGCCTGATCAGTAAGTGAATAATAGATGGACTCTTGATGGTTTACCATGCACAGGCCGGAGCAGCTCAAAGATCTTTCTATAACTTATCAGAGCAGGACACAAATGGAAGTGTGTGTTCCTGCGTCGTGTGAGGTCACGTGATCCACTTTACATCAGTCAGCAAACACAACTTTAAGAGCGAGGCAGCATCACTTTGATCACACACCAGCGCAGGAAGCGACGCTGTGTCATTTGATCACACTTTCACATTTACAGCTCGTCAGAGATTAATATATATTCTAGATGTAATCAGGAGCCGTGCTGTCAGTGTTTCTTATAATCGTGGGGGTTTCCACTGGGAGTGTATGATGCGTTCAGGAGCTGCCTCCAGACTTTGGAGGAAATTAGAGTCAGCTACAGGAAACAAAGGTTTTCAAATGCAGACTGTTAATCTGGACATCAAGACACAACAAGACGAGAATGTGCAGCTGTTTTTATATAAGATGGTTTCACGCCTCGGCGCTGACGACGGTCAGAGAACATATTGTTCTCCGTCTATACGTCCGTCCCTTTCCCGTGGACATGATATCTCAATAACACCGTGAAGGAACTCCTTCAAATTTGGCATAAATGTCCACCTGGACTGAAGGATGAACTGATTAGATTTTGGTGTCTAAAGGTCAAAGGTCAAGGTCACAGTGACCACAGTATCTCACAGTATTCAAATATGGTACAAACCTTGACTCTGGGTGTGAGGAATAAAAACAAGAAGAATGAATTGTCTGTAACATGACATGCTGTTTGCTGCTGTTACTAATAATTATAGACATTTTAAATGTTTGAATATAAATGATCCATTAAAACCTCATAAAAAATGGAAATATAATATAATTTTCCACTTTTCTTACTCTGTCTTTAAATGGTGATTTTTAATGTGCTCATTTAAATGCAAATGTAATTAATTCATAATTGCTTCTTTTTTTTTTTAAAAAAAGGATCAATTAACACATTGATGATGATTTAACATTGTAAAGGTTTTTAATTATTCCAGTGGCACACACCAGACTCTGGAGGTGTGATGGTCGCCTGGAGAGATCTGAACATCTGGACGTGGGGAAGCTGTATGGGATGCAGCGTGCGGAGCTGATCAGATTGGAGTGAACGGTAAATGGATGGATGCTGCTGTCTGCTAATTACATGTTCCACCATGTTGACTGAATAACACGCTATCACTTCGCCAGCAGGAGTCAGAGGGAGACGAGGGGGGAGCTCTGACCCGGTGAGATGTTCACCTTTCCATCTACTAAACATCCTGAGGGTTTTTCACTTGCTGTTATCAGACGGGTCATTCGCTGTTATTAAATATTTTCGATCAATAGGCAGAGGACGCTCCACTAAAGGAGATAATTGAGTGAGTAGCTGCAGCATTTCACTCTTAACACAGATTTTACTCACATTTCCTGCAGGACGAGTTTCCTGATGTTTCAGCTGAGCCTCCATCACAACACGTCTGCATGTGCTCTTACAGTCTGTGATGGTCAAGTTGGAAGCTCATTCAGTGCTTTCATGCTTCATCAAAGACCCGCTGCTGTGTGGAGCGCCGGCGTCTCCCCCGAGCCGTCTCCCCCGAGGCGTCTGGGTGCTCCTCAGAGCAGAGGAGGATCTGAGGGAGGGAGGGAGGGAGGGAGGACGCCGCAGAGTCTGGAGGAACCGGACGAGGTCCAGAATCCTCCTCTGACCGTTCTTTTTCATGTGGTTGAGTGGACTCTACTGTTACTCTACCTGTTGCCCCTGACAACACGACTCCACACAAACCCCCCCCCCCGAGTAAACAGGACAGAGAAGCTAAAAGATGAAGCAGCCAGGTCCAGAGAACACAGGAGGTGAGACCAGTTCACTGAGTCTCATGGTTACAGGAAAGTCTTCCTTGAAAAGTGACTCATCTGTGTTTCATTGTTGGAGGACGGAGTCATGAAACCGCGGTCCGCCAGTGTTCCCTGTCAGTCAGGTTGTGGTTAACCACGGCGGGAATCACATGTTTGGGAAAAGGGTTGAGGATGAAGTTCAGGCTGAAGTAACAGGAAACATGAAAACTGTCCCAACAAAACATCCGACTTGGACACGAGAGTTGTTGGTTTCTTTTAATACAACCACCTTTCCCCAACCTTGACCGAGTGGTTATTGTTGTAACCATGGTAACAAGCTCCCGTAATCCTAACAAAGTAATAATTTTACCCCTTTTTCCCCTCGTTCTTACCAGGTATCTGTTTCTGAGAGAGAAGATTGTTGGGAAAGTTTCACAGAGATCCCGTTAATCCGTCGTCACTGAGGCCTTTCTGTAATTCAGGAAACATCGGTAAACGTACGGAAAATTAATCCGAATTAACAAGTGTAAATTAACAAGCAACAAAGAATCAGATAGTTAAAGTGACTGAGAGAAAGTCAGAGGTGATCAAATCAAACAAACCAAAACGACCTGGTCCTCGTCCTTTGAAGGGTTAAACTCTAACTCGTTAAAAAGGACAGAGATGAAACACCTGATGGACTGTTCACCTGGAGAAGTGTGAGACTGATCAGGCAGAATGACTTCAACCATGTGATGCAGCCTGTTGTTGTTGTTGTTGTTGTTGTTGTTGTTGTTGTCAGATCAGTGTCTGAGCTCAGACTCAGAGTCAGAGCACGAACACAAGAGATTACAGATCACTGTGACAGGATTTAACTGCCTCACACAGAAAAGCAGAAAAACCGCTGATCTTAAATTGCCTCATTATTTTGGAAGATTTCCCTCAAACCCAGAATCATAATCTTTCTCCACCACGTCGTCATGATAACACAGTTAAAGTGGTAACAGGGAGAGAAAACCTCCTGTCAACCGTTAATTCCTGCAACACAGAAGATTTCTACAGTGAGGGTTTAATTACTGAACAGAGAGGCGAGGTGTTACATGATGTGTCGCGTCTCGCTGCAGGTGATCTGTACCTGTGCACACGGACTCACAGGTGCAGGTCTGAGAGCTGGAGCTGGACCAGGACGACCACACGCTTAAATCACTGATTCACAACACGGCAGATACAGGACGTCTGCGCTGACGTTTCCTCAGCTTGTTTCTCTGATAACTTCAGATCCAGACGTCCGACCACTAACACACAACAGTGACACGTGCACATACACTGTAAAAAAATTCCTAATTTTACAGAAAATAACTGAAACTTTTACATTAATTTTCTGTTTTTTTTAAATTGTGAACAAAAGTCTTTAAAATGACAGAAATGATCCGCCAAACTTCTATTTTAAGCATTATGCCAATTATAATGAATTACGTTTATTTCCCATTTTTGTAAAGAAAAATTACTGTATTATTTATACAGTAATTTTCTTAAATTACATACAAATGTAAAATGACAGTAATTATCTGTAATTAAAAATGTAGCTTGTTATTATAAAGGTTAAAGTCCATACGAACAATTTAAAGATCTTCTCTGTAATTTCAGGGTGAATCTTATTAGTTTTACATTTATGTGACTTCTACATTCAAACTTTGTAATTCTGGATGAAAGGTGTCAAACTTTTTTTCATCACATCAAACTTCAAACTTCAAACAAAAAAAGTACTGGAATGTATCCCAGCATGCACTGGGAGGAAAGCAGGAAAATGTTTTATCACACACACACACATTCAAACCTATGGAAAATGAAGCGTCCTCAGTGAATGAAATGTGCATGTGTTAGTTTCCTGGAGGAAACACATCTGGCTCTTCCTCCTGCTCGTCTGGCAGCTGTTGTCAGGAGCTTGGAAGAACTTGGCTCTGGCTTGAGGAAAAAGGTTTTGGATCAAAACCAGAAGGCTGACCCCGCCCTCTGTCAGTCTACCTGTCTCTGTACAGCTGCACCTGCTGGTCCTGAACGCAGCAACGCCAATATTCGTAGTTGTGAATCAAACTTTGTAAACCTGGAAAATAAATCTGCAGGAGAAATTCAAGTTTGTAGCTGTTGATAATTCTGCTTGTGGCCAAGAGATTTGTATTTGTTGAAACGTTTGAATCAAAACTGAACAAATGATCAGTGGTGACGTTCAACAAAGACACAGGGGAAGAAGAAAAGCTTGTGTGGACGTCTGTAGAGATAAAGAGCAGAAAACTAAAACTCAGTGAGCAACATGTGTGAGACACTGACAAGGACAAACTTTGATCCTCGTCACTTCAGTGTCACTGTGGGAACTTCTGACCAGAGTTTTACACTTTTCTTCTCTGTATCACGACACAGATGTCGACAAATCCATTTCTTCTTTGGCAATGTCTTTGTTCAACATCAACACTGATCATTGTTGAGTTTTGATTCCGACTTTCAACAAATACAAATCTCTTTGACACAAGCGTGATTGTTAACAGACAATGAATAAACTTGAATTTCTCCTGCAGATTTATTTTCCAGGTTTACAAAGTTTGATTTACAACCACAAACACTGGAATCATTTGTGAACATCACTTTGACCCTCATTTGAGCCTGATACACGTTTAGTCACAGTAACAACAGTTCACAATAAGTTCCTGAACAACAAATCAGACACAGCAAGTTTCCAAACAAGTATTTTAATTGTAATATTCAAGCCAAATATCAATAATCACATCCAGGTTGTTTTCTGATGCATTCCATATGACGACAACTTAAATGTAATAAACAGAACATCGTTTTAACTCGTCTTAAACGTTTAACTATAGTTACACAAAATACAAACTGCTTTTAACAGACTTACCTTTTCTTGCCGGAGGTGGATTCCCTGTGAAAACACCAAACATCCCTCACTGCCGTTATAATGAAAGCTGATGGACTCTGAGTGAACGTGTTACTGCGCTACATTTTTAAAAGGGGAAGAGGGTAAAACATCTCATGTTTTTTTCTTTTTTACACCCAAACTGCACGAACACACACACACACACGCGTTCTTTATTTCATACAACATACCTATTGTTTATTTAGTATTTGTTAATGTTCATGTTTATTTATGTAAACGTTTTCTGTTTAACCAGAGCTGGGTTTTCTTCGCTTCTGCTGCCGGGGTCATCGGGCAAAGGATGGACCTCAGGAAGCGGGAGTCTTAAGTAGAGGAAGGGCTCATTAGGACTGAACCAAGTGCCATATCACGGGGGGGGGGGGCACTCGGGTTATGTGGTTTGATTATTGTGCATTTATTTAGACTTATGTTTTTGGGTATTCTTTTCTTTTCCTAGAATCTATAGGAAATTAATTTTATTCTGCAGACTAATTGTCCTGTTTCCTTCACTTGTTAGTTAAGCTGTTAGTGTTGATGTCACCCGCTTTGTGTGTTCAGCTGTTCTGATCAAACACTTTGTCTGTCAGGTCAGCTGAGTTCTGTTAGATAAGTTGGTATGTTGTCACTTTGCGATCACAGAGTTTAGTTCTGATAATTTGACCTCTTTTAAGGGCCCAGAATATTTTGTTCAATAATTTGTCTCATTTGTGTAAAACAGAACTGATTCGGAGTCCATGCTCATTAACGTGGCTCCACTGTGACCAAAATAAAAAGCTTCCAGTCTGCGTTTATCTCTGATCATCAAACTCCTGTTGGATCTCAGGATGTGATGGGCAACTGACCTAATGAAGCTCTCTCAGCCCTCGCTCTGTCTTTTATTTCCTCAGAGGTTTTAACAGATACTAACAGGGTCCTGATCAGCTGGATGTGGAGGCTGCGAGGACCTCGGTCCACGGGGACTTGTTAAATTCAATCATATGCTCCTTGAGTCATTGTACGACACATCCAGCTGCTGTTGGAGTCGTTTCTGTCTGCTCTTGTTCTACGATGATTAATGGCTGCTGCTGCTGCTGCTGCTGCTGCTGCTCTATTAGCAGAGAAATGATGGAGGTGAGGTGACGGCTGAGGCACAAAACAAAGTGGTGGAGTTCATCGAGGACGGTGCAGTTGTCTCATATTTCCTGCAGGTGCTGAGCTGTGGAGGAGATTTCTGTGATCCAGGTGTTTTGTTAAAATGTTGAACCGCTCCTTTAAATGCGCGAATCCTCAGCGTTATCAGAGACGTGTCAGCAGAGTTAAAGTAAGAGCCACATTTAGAAGCATTAACTTTCCTCGAGTCCCTGCTGTCTGCTGGTCCGGCCCACGTGTCAGAACATCCAGGCGGCTTCACGCCTCAGTCTTCAAGGTGGGGATGGGAAAGAAAAGCCTATTAAACTCTGGGATCATCAGCCTCCAGCTTGCATCAGTCTGCCTCGGAGATCTCCGCCTTGGAGTGTTCCTCCAACAAAAGGCCTGAGAAGCCGCCGACTGAGGAAACAGAGACTTCAGCAGCAGGATTTATACCCAGAGTTCATCACTCGCTCTCAGACTGAAACCACATCGCTCCTCACTCAAAGGATTCCTGACAGGGAGACACTTTTACCTTTACTTCCATCCTTGTCTTTTTTATTTCTTCTTTTATAGGCAGATTCTTCTCTTTTTTCTCTCCATCTTTGACTTTCCTTCTCTTTTTCCTTTTTCTTCATCCTGTCTTTCCTCCACTCTCTCCTTCCTTCCTTCCTTCCTTCCTTGTTTTGAACGTTGCAGTTTCAGCTCATTGTAAATGGTTTTTATGCTTTAAGTAAATGATCAACTGAAGTTTATAGTCAAATAACGACCTGTTTTCAGTTTGTTTGAACGCACTTATTTAGTTCAGTTTCTTTCTTTCTTGTTCGTCCTCAGTGTTACGGAGCTGTTACAGCATCATGGTTTAAAAACAGCCTTTTATTAATGTGTTATTATCATGTTTTATCTGATGTGTTTGTTTATGTTCTTAACATTATTTATTTTTTCTGCTTGTTTGGTTGATGTTTTGTCTGTTTGTTTGATCTGTGCACAAATGTGAAAAAGACAGCTGGTGGTTTTACATGGAGAGTCACGTGCTGGAACTATTTCTTGTCGTAGGTTCAGTGACTGTTTTTATCGTCCCACAGTCTCGTCGTCATGGTGAGGTTGCCAGGTTTGGCGCCATCGACCCTGCCAAGGAACCAGAAACCACAGCCTGACGAAGCACTGGGCGGATGGATACACTTTTGTTAGACAAGAAATAGTCCTAAAACTCCACATTGACAGTTGAGGTTCTTGGAGGAACAAAACCGAAGATGCAACCCTGCTGACCCGCTGCGGGACATCAAATGGCATCGTCTGCACCCCGGCGGATTTTCAATCAGAGCTCTGACCTTTCTCAACCTTCTCCTGTCGCCCATTTGTATTCAGCCGAGTCCTGACAGCGACGAGAACAAAGCGGCTCCAGCTGGTGGATTTGGCCCCGGCCTGGTGGAGGCTGCGGATTAGGAAAGCAGCCAAAGAACAAGATGAACATGTACATGATGATGAGTAATCAAGCACCATATGTGGCGTTTTTAATGGTGATATACTGCATCATATCCACTGAAGCCCACTGAGGAGATCTGGATCAGATGACCGTGTGACGTCACTCTGATGTTTTAGCTTCTTTCAGCTCGTTTCTTTTTGCAGCTCATGACTTTACGACTCTGGTTCGGTCTCTGTGCTCTCGTCTTTTTTTCTTTTCTTTTTTTGTGGAATCCACATTATTCTCTTTTTAAAAAGTGATTCAGCTCTGCCATGCAATCCATCTGAGGACAGGTTGGCCAGTTCCTCGTTGCCCGGGAAACAAAGGACGCATTTGAAGGAGCCTTCGAAAATGGGCCGCAATCTGTCTTCAAACCGACTTCTTCAAGTCTTCACCCTTAAAGCAGCTGTTTGAAGAAGTGAGGACCACACAGTCCAAAGCTCAGACTGGTCCTCACAAAGATAGATGTACAACACACACACACACACACACACACACACACGTCCAGTGAGCCGGCTGACCTTTGTGCTGGTCAGACCTGCCTCCTGTCACAGCCAATTACAGCTGCTTCCTCACAGCCAATCAATGTCAGTCAGCAGCAGAGCGACACCAGGGAAATTTGTGAGTTTTGGCCAAAAACGTGTTTTGTGAGGTCACACCGACCTCTGACCTTTGACCTGTGACCATCAAATTCTAATCAGTCCATCCTTGAGTCCTGGTGAATGTTGGCGCCAAATTTGAAGGAGTTCCGTCAAGGTGTTACTCAGACGTCGTGTCCACGAGAACGGGACAGACGGACAGACTTAACGAATGAAAATGAAAAATAAATCAAAATCACTTGATTTTGACTTTATCCAGACACCAACATAAAACAGCACAGCTGCTTTTTAGTGCAGGTTTTATCTAACGACTCTTAGTGAAACGATCAGGCTCCGTCACAGTTTCATCGCCCTCTGGAATCGTTTGTGTTTTATGAGTTGAGCTCCATGGCAACAGATGCTTTGTGGCTGCACTTGCTTCTAACTCTGTCGCTCGTTTCAATGGATCCCGCAGCGCAGGTGTTTCATTAACCTGGACTTTTGTCTGATGATGTTGTTGATGGTAAAATAGTGATTTTATCTGGAGCTCAGCAGCTTGGTAACGACTGATAGTCAAGTATTAATGAGCCGCTATCACATTTCATACTCACTTCAATTGTCTGACACATTGTCTCACACACACACACACACACACACACACCTGATTGCTGCTAATGAGTCAGTTAGCGTCTCTCACACAATGAGCTTGTTGTCACATTGAATTTCTGTCTTCTTCTTCTTCTGTTCTCTCAGGTTCAAAGTCTAAATACAAACATGATCCAGGAACAGGAAGTAGATGCTGCAGGTGTGTTTGTAGCTTCAGAGAGGAGTTCATCTGTTCATGAACTGTTTTTATTGTGTTTTTTTCAGGTCTCTCTTGACAGTGAGATTCACCTGATTAAATAAAGGTTAATCAATTATGGACTTTGAGATGATCAGTAATGGAGGGTGAGAATAACCAATCTCATGTTAATCACTGGCTGTGTGATACAACTGGTAGAAGCTCCACCTGTTGGGAAGTGTAGTTTATAAGTGAAGCAGGTTTCAAACATGTCTGTGTTGTGATCACTTATCTAATTAGAATCAATAATAATAAGAGAATTATATGATATTAATAGAATTAAAAGCTGAATCCAGCTAATTAGGATGTTAATTAAAGGGTTTAACTTTTAGTCTCTTTCTCGACTCTGTGGAAACAAGGAAAATCAAATACTCTATTGCACAAACCTCAGCTTCAAACGTTTCTCTTCTAAATATATTTTGGTGAAATCCGTGCAGATGTTGACGACTTCCTGTCTCACCTGCTGAAAACCTGATGTGACGTCTCCACGCGCAGAAAGAGGAGTGAACAGAGAATCCAGTCAGAGTCAAGCAGACAGTGTGGTGTGTGTGTGTGTGTGTGTGTGTGTGTGTGTGTGTGTGTGTGTGTGTGTGTGTGTCTGTACTCTACGTGAAAGTGCTATGTGTTTGCTGTGTGATGGATTTCTGGCTGGAGACAGTGGAGCTGTTGGTCTGAGACGCTGGAATAAATGTGACTGTGACAGAAATGTATTTCACATCCAGATCACACACACACACACACACACACACACACACACACACACACACACACAGAGAGCTTCATCCAGCTGTCACAGGCTCAGCTCACATGTTACAGTCTGAATATTAACACACACTGACACACTGCAGCTGGGAAACAGAGCTTTGATTTTTTGACTTTAAAATCATTTTACTGTTTTTTTGTCAGACGGTTGCAAATCATATTAATGGAGCTGTACATAAACACTCAGGGTATTTCATATTTAAAGCTCCTCCAGTGTAAAGGTGTGTGTCCATGTGTAGTGTGATTATAGATCAGCTCTAGCTTCTATATTAATACTGTGAAAGTATCAAAGCCTCAGTCCACAGAGAAATGCACACAGCCTGTATTCAGAAACTGAGCCTTAAAACCAGCCGTCAGGACTTCTGGAACTTTGTGATGTCACAACAAAGCAGTCACCAAGCCCCGCCCACCTGGACCCACCATCCAAACCTTGCAGGATTTGGTTTTAGTTTATATCTTCTGATGGATCAACACTTCAAATAAAACACAGAAGAAGAAGAAATATGGAGCTTTAATATTTGTGTTTCTATATTTATATGTTAATATTTGTGGGACATTTGGGGCAGTGTACATAAATATTCGGATCAATATTTGATCCATACATTAATATTAGGTGTGCTGCATGTGAGTATTAGTCGTGCTGTAAAAAAATATTTTGGTTGTTGTACATGAATATTTGAGGTGCTGTGTGTAAATATTTGGATTACCTTACATAAATGTTCTCTATGTGAGTATTTCTTGTGCTGTAAATAAATATTAAAGTGCCGTGGTAAATACTTGTTGAGTTGTTCATAAATGTTCATGGTGCTGTAACTAAATATCGGTGGTGGCTGTTTCCTGTAGCTGAAACGTCAAACATCAGTCGGTCACTCTCGTGTAAAGAACATAAAGCCTGATGCTTCTGCTGCAGTGATATCGATGACTCCGTCTTCCTCGCTCCCTCGCTGCTGCTGGAGATATATTTAGTCCAATTACAGTGATCCAGCTGCCAGACAGCAGCAGGTTACTACAGTGTGTGACGGTAACTGAGAGAATGAGGACATGAGGAGGAAAGAGGAGAGAGCCTCAGAGAGGAGGAAGAGGAGGAGGAGGAGGAGGAGCAGGAAGGATGATGATGCTTTACCTGTTTTCAGAAGAACAGTTTGACAGCTTTAGAAACATGTTTCCTTTTAGATGAAGGGATCCAAAACCTGAACCAGAAATATACAGCTACAGCAGGTGGTTAGCTTAGCTTAGCATAAAGACTGGAAACAGGGGGAAACAGCTAGCCTGGCTCCGTCCAGATGTAACTAAATCTTCCTGGTCACTTTCGTCACATCACTGCTGGTTGCTTGACCTTCCTGGATTTCCGTCGTCACGGTGACCTCCCTCTCCTGTCTGTGGTTCACTGCTTCACTAATACCTTAAAAACATCCCATAAATATATAGTTTAATTTTTAAACTACAATCACCTCCTCGGGGTCGTATCCCTCCGCCACTCAGACTAGTTCCAGGTCACATCCCTGTTTGTTCAGAGTCGTTTAAAACATGACCCATCTGTGTCTTGAGTAATGGCTAAAAAGTGTTTGGTGAGGTCACCGTGACCTTTGACCTTTGACTTTTAGTCACCAAAATCTAATCAGTTTGACCTTGAGTCCAAGTGAATGTTTGTGCAAAAGTTCCTTCAAGGCGTTACTGAGATATCGCATCCACGAGAACGGGACGTTAGTTTTTAACAAGCAGGACAGAATAGTGAATTTGTTGGGGACTATTTTCAGCGGCGGATTAATCCACATGCGGTGCTCTAGTGAATATTTGGCGGCGGCAGGACGGAGTGTGCGGGACAGAGTGAGAATAAACTACAGAGTGTGTGTTCATGACGGGTTAATGATGGAGCTCTGTGGCTCAGAGGAATCAGGTCTGTGTCTGTGGATCCATGATGGCGACAGATTCAGCAACACTCTCGTACAGAGCGGCGTTCACAGTCCTCGCCATGACAGCAGAAGAGCTGACAGACCACCACAGTGACTCTCATGTTGCATAAGCACTTAAAGCAGAGTGTGTGTGTGTGTGTGTGTGTGTGTGTGTTGCGTCCCAGAAATGTGACAGGCAGAGCAGGAAACAGCCCCGAGGCTCCTCAGACCTCTTGAAGGATCTGGAAGGAGTCTGGGAGGCGGAGATGCATCGCTCGCTCTTATCACGCTCTGCAGACGAAGCCTGTGGCGCTTCACGCTTTCACTTTCCACCGCTGCGACGGTCCGACAACACCTGAGATATCTGCTGAGTGTGTGTGTGTTTTATATGTGTGTCATGTTTTTGGCAGGTTGCAGGTTTTGTTTTGTGCTTCACATTAATAAATCACACAGAGCAGTTGGAGAAATTTCAATTTTTAATTGCGAGGCTTCTTTCCTGTTGCTTCCTGAATCTTAACACAGTGACCGAGTCAGTCAGACTCATGAGACGTTTCATCATTCTTCACTTCCTGTTAGACGTGCATCAGAACAACAGTGAACAGCTGTTTCTCCCTGAATCAACAGTAATCACAGATGACAGATATCTGGGCGTCGCCGCCCGCCGAGACGTCACCCACAGGTTTCTGAAGCTCAGAGCGAGCTGCTCCACCGTCGCCATCTTGGCAGTGTCTGGTTGTTATCATATACTTTACATCCCTCTAGTCTGTGAATGTGATTTCAACGCTCGGTCAATCTGAATCTGAATAAACAAAGCCACACACACACACACACACACACACACAAACCCCTGTCCAAGTCACAGCTGAAGTTGACTGAGGTTTGTAGGTTTTTCGTATTTGGAGCAATCTACCGTAAAAAAAAAACAAAACAAGACTTCTCAGAAATAAAAACAGTTAAACTCTCCAGGAGAAACATTTCGTTAAAGAAAACACAGGAACCAGTTTCAGGGGTAAATACAGATTTTTATTTGCAGACCTGTGAGACTTGAACTTGTGTTATAGACACATCAGTGGAGGCTTCACCGTGCAGCCAGATACAGACTCGTCATTGACTCTCTGGAGCTTGTAAATGTCACAGTAAGAAGCTTAGACTGAGTGTCTGCGGTCGTTTCTGACCAAACCAGCTGTTTTATCTCCATCGTCTGGTTTCTGAAGCTGCAGCGACAGTTTCCAAATGTCAGGACGACAGTGAACAGCTCGCAGACGTGTCCGACGTTCAGGTTCAAAATAATCATAATCTAGTTTCTCTGAGACTCCCATGGTGCCTTGCTCTTGTCGAAGGTCAGTGACAGCCAGACATAATGATGACATCACTTTTTTTAAATGCTTTTAAATGTCTCTCAGCTGATTCCTGATCTCCACCGAAGCCTGTGGTCTCCTTTGTTTCCTCTGCAGCGGTTCCTGACTTTGATTCGCTGAGAGAGAGAGAGTGAGAGAGCGAGACAGACAGAGAGAGAGAGCGAGAGAGAGAGAGAGACAGAGAGCAAAATAGAGAGAGAGAGAGAGAGAGAGAGAGAAAACTGTCACTCACTGTGATAATATAACAGTAGTTGATATTTAATGCATTTCTTCCCTGTAATCAGCGAAGCAGCGAAGCAGCGAGCGTCTGTTAAAGAGAGAAATGTTCACACAGTTCCAGTAGTAAAGAGTTTGGGCCTCTCTGTGGTCACACTTCATTTCTACGTCTCATATAGAGAGTGAATGTTCAGCAGCGCCCGGACTCACAGCTGAACATGTGACTCAAGATAATTCGAGTGACAAACAGGAAGTAACTGCAGAAACTCTGACGGTGTTCATCTCTTTGCTTTTATCAATAAGTCATTTTAATAACTATTTTCCCCACTGACAGTGAGACATGATTGCTATTAAACAACATGAATATTTAATGAGCCTGTTGGACGACGCTGTGCTGTTATTTTTTATCATCATCTAGAGGATCAGATTCTTCGTCTTGTCACAAAGGTTAAAGTTAAAAACCGCTGAACTTCTGTATTCCTACGCACGAGTCATCGCGTTGTATCACTCCGCAGATCAGCTGTTTGAGTCAGACGGAGCTAAGCATAGGAATACGGTGGTTCTACGGTTGGATTTGTTTTATTGGTTTATTTTATTAGTTTAATTATGTTGTAAATTGTATTTTTTATTCTATTTATTTAATTCTGTTCTTTTATCATTAACGTTGTTTTTGTTTATGTTATTAAAGCTTTTTGAATCCGTCTTATTGAATCTCATTCTCAGCTTTCTCACTCGATTTGTCCTTTTTCTTTTCAGCTCATCGGCCTGTGAAGCTCTTTGAACTGCACCTGATCTGATTGATCGATGAAGCCTGGCGCCTACATTACCCATAATGCCACGTAACCACAGACAGTTATAGGTCGCAGATTCGGGCGTGTTATGCTACTAGTGGCTCGTATTTGCATTTACAGTCAAGAGAGTCAAAGATCTGACCTGCTGGTGGCGCTACACGAGAAAGTGAGAGGATCATCGTTAAGGTTCTTCCTCTGGGAACCATGAACGTCTGTGTAAAACGCTCCGGTCTGAATGTGACGGCGTCGTGCGGCAGGATTCAGTCTGATCCCGTCACAGTCGCTGGTGAAGGCAACAGCTTCCTCACAGAGTCTGCGTCCTGACATTAACCTGCAGGTATCAGCCTGAAGACTTCCAACTCTGTCCACCCTTAAATTAGCTTCTGCTTTATTCATTTTACTTCCCTTTATTAGCTTGTTAACATTCATTCATTCCACTACTTATCTACTCAATGTTTAATATTTGAGGATGTCACTGAATCTTATCTGATATCACATTAATCACAGAGAGTAAAACAGCAGAGGTCACATGAGGACCAGCTGATATTAAACAAAGTGGTTAAAGGAGAAGATCTGTGATTATGTATTTACTAATTAAGAGCTCTGGATCAGTGTAGTCCTGAAACCCGGTCTCTTAAGAACCTAGAAAGACTTCGGCGCTGCTTCAGGTTCTGGGTTCTGTCTCTTCACTGTTTTTCAAGCCAGAACTTTTAGTCTTTGAGAAGATGAACTGCTGGTGACATAAATAGTTTTCACTTCCAGGCGCTGCTCAGTAGGTGAGTGCATTTGGGTTCATGGACTTTTTAAACGCTGGTGTCCCTCCTCCTCCTCAGTCTGTGGCAGCTCTTCAGGTTCGTGGGTTTATGAGTCTTTTTCATTTCTGAGAGAGAAACACAAAAGTCAGAACCGCCCTCGAGACCACAAACTGAAAATGACGTGACCCTGCTGACCTCTGTGTGAAGTGCCAGATGGCGACTCGCCGCCTGTTGAGTATTTTAAGCCGGTGTGTGAACTCGTCTGTGTCTCTCTGTTTCGTGTCCTGCAGGATCATAACGGACGCCGTCTGAGGCCGCTCTCGTCCTCCCTCCCAAAGAAGAAGAGGTTAATTACTCTCTTCCCTCCTCCGTCACATGTTTACACGAACGTGGACACGCTGAGCCGCCTGAAGGGCACCGGCTGATACGCAGTTTGATTGGCGGGTGATATTTGGGCGGGCGAGCCAGGGGGGAGAGAGAGAGTGTGACACACAAAGACTCTCGTATACGTGACCACAGGGAGGAAGACGAGGATGAACAGATTTTTTTCTGTTATGACTCGTGAGGGACGTTCACCACAACGAGTCAGATAAAATATAGATAAAAAATAAAATAAAAAAACTAGAATCGCCGCATCACGGTTGTATCCCTCCGCCCACCAGCCAAGTCACAGGAAATATGGTCACAGTCGCTCCTTCCTGAGTTACAGCGTTGGATAAAGGCCAGAGGTGTTTCTGTGATGTCACAGTGACGTTGACCTTTGACCTGGCGTCACCTCATTTTTATCCTTATAGACATTTGAGTTAAATTGTTTCGTAAGTGGCGAATGAATTTGTGAGTTTTGTGTGTGTTTAACGATAGAGACGTGTAGCGAGGTCACAGTGTGCATTCACAAGAACGCCAGATCGCCGTGACCTTTGACCTTTGAAATCTCATTAGTTTTTTTGTTGAGTCCTAGTGAATGAAACCAAATCTAAATAAACTGTGTTTTGTGAGGTCACCACGACATTGATCTTTGACCTTTGACCCCCAAAATCTAATCAGTTCATCCTGAAGCCCTAGTGAATGTTTGTGCCAAATTTGATTAACTGAAAATCAATAAATCAGTTTCTGAATACAGGCTGTGTGCATTTCTCTGTGGACTGAGGCTTTGATACTTTCACAGTATGAATATAGAAGCTAGAGCTGATCTATAATCACACTACACATGGACACAGACCTTTACACTGGAGGAGCTGTAAATGAACGTCCTGTACAGAATGATCAGGATGGACATGGCACCAAAGTTTTTTTAAAAGTTACATATTTTCAGTGGGATTTTAAACTTTCCCACCGACTCACTGTTAACATCTTCAAAGCTCACTTGTGTAATTGAATATTGTATTAAAAAGCAAAAAGGAGCCAACAGATGGAGTTTGAACTAATCCACTGTGTAATCATCATATTCTGATGGACTCTGGAACCTGATTACTATTCATCCTGGTGAGTGTTTACTCCGCAGCGCTGACGCTGCTGGGTCAGGGGTCAGCGGTCGGGTCCAGACATCGCTCAGTTTGTACTCACACAGCAGCGTCCGTCTGTCAGTCTGTGGTTTCTAATCTCTGTCTGTCTGTCAGTCCGACACCGGCGAGGTCTCCGGACAACTGCTGGACACATTTCAATGAGATTCGGTTGCAGATATTTATGAATCGACAGAGAATAAATTAAAACTAATGACCTTGAGCTTTTATCTTTCTCCAACTAAAACACAAGTTCCGCTGTTAGCATGCTAACCTGCTAACATCAGCGTAAATCCTGAGAGAGACAGAGGCAGCGTTACTGGCGAGGAGCTGCAGACGCCTGAATGATGCAGACAGTCTGAGTTCAGTTTTATATCATTGCACAGTTTCATTAACACTCCTGTAACATCAAAACCAGCACACTGTAGTTTATAACATCTGACTGATCCGGCAGGGATTCCCAGTTCATGTCCATCTGAAGTCGTGTCAGGCTCAGCCGATGAGAGGAGGATGATCACTGAGGGTGATCGCTGGTTAGAAAGACAAACCTCAGCTCAGGACGCTGTAACCCGCCAACAATGACTGACTCCACAGAGTCAGAAACCTGGTCTTCTTAAAGGACAGCGTGGTTGAAAGTATGAGAGCTGAAGAAAAACACGACCATGACCAGGAGTTCAGACGCGTCAGGCTGAAGTATTTACTGCAAGATGACGCATCACAGACTAAACCATGAGCAGTGCAATGACAGCGAGTGAACCAGAGTCGTGCCACAACAATTTTCTGATGATGTCTCATCCAGCAGGGCATTTATAACCCAGATGCCCCTTGACCTTATCTCACTATTGTCATTATTATTGTCACTTATCTGGAGCTGGATGTGGGCAGTTCTCTCCAAGTTGTTCTTATGTCGGAGACCTTGGTTACCATAGCTATAGGACACAGCTGGCTCCAGCATGAACTACTGTTCATAATAATGGTTACACAGTGAACCATTGTGCAACTCTTGAAATGCGAGTGAGTCCTACAAAAACTCCTTCACAGATAAATTCACCTTTTTAGGCTCCTGTGTAATCATTCCTCCTGCTCGAAACACAGTCCGTGCACCACCATCGCTGTGATGGATTTTTAAGCTAGAAGAGGCACATTTGATTTGATTACCTCAAACTACTGAAGCCTCGTATATTCTTACCCAGAGCACTGGAAGGATTGTGCATTATTTCACACATCATTGGGATTAATATCATATTCCAAATGGATCTTTTAATGGCCAGTATGAACAGGAGGAATGATTACAGCTACCAGAAACTGCTGCTGTATAATGTCTATACATCAGTGATGTTTAAAGCTCCAGGTTTCTTCTTCTTCTGTGTTTTATTTGAAGTGTTGATCCAATAAGAAGACATATTTGTGGTTTTAAAAACCATCAGTGTAGTTTCTCTCTGCAGCTCTAGCAACAACAGGTCGGTTAGTCAATCAGAAGAGAGGAGGCTCTGAGCCTCTCTTCTGATTGGCTGACTGTTTTCTGAGTGATCCAATAAAAATATAGCAGATTTCAGGTAAAAACACTCAGAAAAACCAAATCCTGCAAGGTTTGGATGGTGGGTCCAGGTGGGCGGGGCTTGATGACTGCTTTGTTGTGACATCACAAAGTTCCAGAAGTCCTGACGGCTGGTTTTAAGGCTCAGTTTCTGAATACAGGCTGTGTGCATTTCTCTGTGGACTGAGGCTTTGATACTTTCACAGTATTAATATAGAAGCTAGAGCTGATCTATAATCACACTACACATGGACACAGACCTTTACACTGGAAACAGATTTATATGTAAGAAAAGAACAGAAATTCAAAGTCAGTAAACTGTGGGAAAGTTACAGGAAGTAAACATACAAGTATAAAATAAATACAAACGTTATTTTCAACTTTTTTATCCAACATTACCATCCAGCTTTGTATTAGTCCATCATCTTGAACGCAGCATGACAATAACTTTTCTCTTATTAACCAAAGAGCCAGATGGATGAGTCACATCAACACATCAGGTTTGAGTCTGTGGTGCAGAACTGATCACAGACCAGAGCTGTCATCTGTGCACAGCTGGACGGCAGTCACACCTCCGAAGATGCAGGTGAGCAGGACAAGACGAGACTTCAGCTCAAAACACACGACAGGTATGGATTTAAATGAGAGGCAGAGAGATGGTTGACAGATGTGTGACAGCTGTGAGCTGCTGCTCCTGCAGGGAAGTGAGGGCGACTGACTCCCACACAAATGTGTACAGTATGTTCGTATAGTTGTTACATAAGAGAAGCAGCTACAAAGAAGGATTTCTGCATCACAGCCTTTCAGCAAGTCTATCTGTGTGTGTGTGTGTGTGTGTGTGTGTGTGTGTGTTTGTCAGGATTTGTCCAATTACCCTTTATTTTGAAATGTGGCTCGATTCGTACTTCCTGGTTCTGCTCCTGGTGATCAGAGAGGAAAAACTCAGCTTCTTATTTCACTGAGAAACATTTAAAACTCAGACGTTGATGAACATGATGTAAAGAGATCAAAGCGTCCAGGTTCTGTGGCGACGGACCAGGATGTGTGGATGAGCTCAGTCTGAAGCGGCGGCAGATTCATTCATTAAAATATAAAAGTGAGTTTGGTGAAGCGATGCTGTAAAACGTAGAATCACGCTTTGATTTTTGCAGATAAATAACTTCAACACGGTGTGAAGCCCGACGACCCTCAAGTCTCAGTTTTTCTGCCTCTTAATAAATTTGACGGACACAGTCTGTGGATTTAAAAAGATGAATAGATGAAACCTTTTTCTAATTACTAATTAATTACTGCTGGATTTAATTGAGCTTTAGACACATGCATGTGATAACATGAGTAATTAAAGTGAGACTAACTAATAAAAGGATTTTCATATCGGACATTATCTGCAAAACCCCTTGACTTGGTTAAAACAATTCCTTACAGCACCTGTGCACTGCAGCTATAACATGGTTGATGTTGGGGAAATATTGCATTTAAATGTTAAATGTTGGTTTAGCTCCAGACAAACGTTCAGTCATTCTGGGCAGAAAGAAAACGTGTGTGAGAAAATGACCTCTGAAGACGAAAGCTCCTGCGCTGTGGCCCCCCCCCCCCCCCCCCCCGAGTTTCACTAACTCCCCAGACGACATCGGCACAGTCTGTGTCTTTTGTAAAACTGAAGAGTCACATTTCCAAAAGTCAAAAGGAGAATAATCACTTTGTTTGGAGGCTGCTTTTCATTCTTAACTCACTTTAATTCGTTTCTCATTGATTCTTTATTAAGTTTCATTCAGTGTTCACTGTGGTTCAATAATGGCCACGCACACACCGTATCAATACGCCGGCCTAATTACACCCAATAAAACCACCTAGGCTCAAATATAATGATGAAACATGGTGCAGTTTAAAGAAGGAGGAGAGAAACAAAGTCCAGTTTCACTCTGGACCAGAGAGAAACAATAAAAAAGTTCGAGTGTTTCTCTTCAGTTGCTCCATTTTATTTCTGCTTTAATTAAACTCCCTGCTCAAAACTTTATAAAGAACTGATCAGTGACAAAGACACATGATGCTGGAGGAGCCACGTCATGTTTAATGAGCGGGACGTGATGAGGATTAATGTACTGATGGAGAAACACTTTAACTATAATAAACTAGAATAAATAAATAAACACAAAACATCCACAAAAATAACAGAAAACAAGTGACACACGCAACAAAGAGTTGGTCAAAAGACGAACAGCTGGATAAACACGAGCAGACAAACAGGGTGTTTAAGTATTAATAATTTAATTAGTTAGTTGCTGAGCTTCATCTCTTCATCAGAGCTTCACTCAGCTCAGCTTTTAAAGGACCGACCTTTCAGTCAGCCGGGAAACAGCTGCACCTGCGAGGACAAACACTGGGCTGCGTTCAAGATCAGCAAGGTTCACAAAGCGCTTCAATCACATCTTTTAGGGTCGTGTAACCTAGAAAACATTAAACTAATGAAACAATTTAAGAATTAAAGACATAAAAAAACAAATATATACTTTAAAAGAAGAAGTTAATTACAACTTTAACGCCACAGTTTCACACAAACAGTTAAAGACGATAATACGGTTTTTGTCCATATGATGTTTTTATATAATATAAGACGTGTGAGTGTCTCCACCTATAACTGCAGTGAACCAATGACAGTCTCATAACAACAGATTCATACGTCCGAGACCTGAGGAACCAATCCTGTCAACTTGTGGGGACGGGGGGGCGGGGCTTAATACACCTGAAAACATGTCAGTACAGAGAGAGAGAGAGAGTTATCATTAGCACAACCGCTAACACTGTGTCAGGCAACAGTACAACATAAACGAATAAAAGACGCTAACTGTGCTAACTGTTCTGATGTACTCTCTGCTCTCTCACCTGTCCACCTGGAGCAAGCAGGTGTGGGCGGGGCTCAAGGCCCGATCCAGATTACTCAACCAGGAAGTAAGAGGAGATGAGCTTCAGGCCCAGTTTTCCATCTGTTTTCACTTTTTATTTGGGAAAACCAGGAGGAACTTTAAAATACCAACAAAGTATTATTACTGCAGTTTGTCCAAATGACTCATGAACTGGCAGCGACGCCACATTTCTGCACTTTAATTAGCCAGAAAACTTAGTTTTAAGTCTCTGTGGGTGAGTTTCTCATGGATACTGCTCCGCCGCTCTCTGCCTCACACACACACACACACACGCGCACACACACACACACATACAGTATGCCATGTATTAATCAGGCTGAGTCCAGATAATGTAAAGAAGGTTGTGTGTTTCCTCCTTCAGCAGAATTCATTACAATAAACTGGACGGTGATTAAAACCGGTAGAAACACTGCACCTATTGAGCAGCAGAGGAAAAACATTTCAATAAAAACAGAAACTGTATCAATGAAAAAAAAAACACGTCAGCACGTCAAATTAAAACGTCGGGTCAGTTTTACCAAAACTGCTCTGAAACCTCCGTCAAACCTCCGTCAGGTCGAGACGTACGAACTGGTCAAACACAGAGCAAATGTGTGCCAACACACACATAAAGTACACAGTGTGTGTGTGTGTGTGTGTGTGTGTGTGTGTGTGTGTGTTCAGCACACTTCAGAGGAGTGTGTTCCCGTCACTGAGGTTTCAGGTGACTGACAGCTTTAACTGGCTGAGACTTGAGGCGGCAGCGTGAAGGAAATAATGTTAATACACTTTTCATAAAGTCCCTCTGTGTGAACACACGTGGATCCAGATTAAAGTCCTGAGTCCTGATTCTTCTATTTATCTAAATGTTGATTAAACAAGAATCTGACACGGAAAAAATCTGACAGGTTTGATTTTCCATGAGCCACTTGATCCAGATACTTCAGCTCCTGTTCAAGTTTATAAGCTTCAGTTGTTGATGTGAATAAAGGACTAAATCAGGGAACTGGAGATCAGCTGCATTTCAGCACTTCCTGTGACCCGGTCCTCAAGTCTGTGGGTTTTTGGTTCGATGTCTTTTTTACAAGAAATGAATCATGGGAGTTGAACTTTTCAGATGGAGTGATGAATAAATATTATTTCATCACACTTCACCTGCTGATAGCACCAGAGGATGTGGCCTTTATCAGGCCTTATCGGGCTTTAAGCACCTGCCTCACAGCAATAAGGTTTATATACGAATATATACAGTACGTTTATCTTGCCTATAATACTGTTTTTGTACATTTGAGCTTTGACTGAATCTTTTAATGACTTCATCTTCTTCTGCAGCAACTGGAGAATCAGCTCCACCAGCTGTTTATCTCAACATGCCCAGCTCCTAATATTCACATAACAGGAGTGGATATAAATACACTTTAATATGATTTTCTTTCCCCCCTCCAATTTAATGTAAATTTGCTTAAAGTACAGGTCCTGTATTTTCCAGCTTATTTCCTGGAAACTTTCCTCATCATTTTCTAAAGAATCAGCTGCAGTTTGGCTGTGAACTAAAAGTTTATTTTTAAAAAAGGTAAATGGAGAAAGTGTTAATTATATATTTTTTAAAAAACACGGTTTAAGGTAGTTCATTAAATCATGGAGTTGCCTCTTGTTATTTTACAGGTCTGTGGAAATTAAGATAGAAGGTCTGTGTCCATGTGTAGTGTGATTATAGATCAGCTCTAGCTTCTATATTAATACTGTGAAAGTATCAAAGCCTCAGTCCACAGAGAAATGCACACAGCCTGTATTCAGAAACTGAGCCTTAAAACCAGCCGTCAGGACTTCTGGAACTTTGTGATGTCACAACAAAGCAGTCACCAAGCCCCGCCCACCTGGACCCACCATCCAAACCTTGCAGGATTTGGTTTCT
>NW_019525035.1:967784-1002219 GCF_002814215.2 Seriola lalandi dorsalis | reverse complement strand
ATTGGATCACTCAGAAAACAGTCAGCCAATCAGAAGAGAGGCTCAGAGCCTCCTCTCTTCTGATTGGCTCACCGACCTGTTGTTACTAGAGCTCCAGAGAGAAGCCTGAGAGAGGAGATGTAAAACTACACTGAGATGGTTTTTGGTTCTTAAAACCACAAATATATCTTCTGATGGATCAACACTTCAAATAAAACACAGAAGAAGAAGAAAATATGGAGCTTTAAATGCTGTTTACTAGCAGAAAACAGCCAATCAGACGCACAAAGTTTTGCAGGTCTATCTGTCGTTTTGAAGACGTACGTTACACAACGCACCGCGACAAAACACATGCAAATACAGAAACTTACTGCAGAGACGTCAGCGGAAGTGTTTCCATAGCGATGAACCTGGCTGTGTTGTTCAATGCTTTGTGCCTGCAGATATCATGGAGACATGTAGAGCTAAATGTACGTGTGTTTGGTTTATCTGATTCAGACATTACAGCATCAGCTGCAGTGTGTCCAGCTCTCAGGGCCACAGTGACTGTCAGTAACAACACAACTGTCTGACTGACTCAGCACCATCACCACAGTGTTCCCGCTAAATATCCTTAAGTAGCACCGTTAATTTGACCAGTTCTAAACGAGTCTGCGCTGAAAATGAAAAACATGGAGCAGCTTTAATTCAACGGTTTTCATGCTATTATTAAAACCTCATCAACAGCTTTTAGAGCCCAGAGGCTCAGACACTAACGGACTAACGAGGATATTAATGACAACACTGACATCAATATATCAGTGGGGGTGGGGGGGGACTAATATCTGCAAAATGTCAGCTTTTCAACAAACATGAGACGCAGTGTTCAGTTTCCCAGAAGTTCATGTGTTCATGCTGAAGATCTGATCCCAGTGAGAGAGCGACGCTTCAGACAAACAACTTGTTTCAGTGTCGTACATGACGTCTGCTTTTCCCTTATCTCACCTGCCTCAGCCCTCCGCCCTGTAAACACACCTGTCTCAAGGATATCTGAGCTTCAGTGCATTACGACTGTGTGTGTTTCCTCGTCTGGAGGATTTTGTTTATGTGTGAAGGATAACGGACAAACCGCCGCAGCCTCTCGTCCTCTTTATCTCCCTCCTGCTGACTCCGTGTTTATCTCTGCAGCTCATCTGCCGCTAAGTCTCAAATTATCTTTATCCCCCTGTTCTTATCTTTTCCTGCTTCTTTTAGTGCTACAAAGGCAGGTCAGTGTGTGTGTGTGTGTGTGTGTGTGTGTGTGTGTGTGTGTGTGTGTGTGTGTGTCCTGGATGGTTATCTTTTACAATCTCTTGGATGATGATCTTCCCATCCATACACCAGACTGCCAGTATATACAGTCAGCGTCTATTTGAAGTTATAATCCTCTATATTCCCATGAAGTCCAGTCTGTCTGATGTTATCTATGCTCAGGTTTTATATATAAATATATATATTTATTAGTTTTCATTACATTTTTCCATTTTTAGTTGCATTTTCGCTGTAAACATAAAAAAGATTAGTGCGTAAACGCTGACGTACGTGAACATTTAAACATAACTGGTGTCAGAGAAGAGAAGAAAACCTCAGACGTGTGGAGCGATGATGAGGAGGCTGAAACCTTCGTCACATTAACACAGGAAACCAACCGTGGAGCTTTTTAACTGGATCTCTGTGGAGCTGGATTCAGTTCGTGCCGTTGTCTCACAGACCTGGAGGACGGTCTGTCGGCACCGTTACCATGGAGAAATTAAACACAACAGCTTGTTTTGCTTTTGCTTTTATTTGAATTGTTTTGATTTTATTTCCATCATTTGATTGTGAAGCAGTTTGTGAAGAGCGTCTGTGAAAAGTGTCGCTTTAAACTCGTCTGGTTGTGGTTAAATGAATGTCTTTTCTTTGTCTGTTTTTGCTGGAAGACGCGTCACATGAAAAATAGCCGAGACGCCAACACACGTCACGGACACGTCACACACACACCACACACACGCCACGCACACGTCACACACACACCACGCACACATCACACACACACCACGCACACGTCACACACACGCCACGCACACGCCACGCACACGTCACACACACGCCATGCACACGTCACACACACGTCACGCAGTGAGTGTGTCCCCGGCCTCTCGTTTGTCGTGTGTTTGACAGTTGCTGGTTCTCTGAAGGTTTAATGTGTGAATTCCTCGTTCGTATGTAAAAGTAATGGACCTAGAAAATGAAGCTTTATTGCTTTTCTTCACCATCTGTTCACAGGTGACTGATACCTGAGGCCTGGAGCAGGTGTGACTGTTATATAAAACAGCCCAGATCAGATGTGTGTGAATAAAGCTGGGGAGAAAATGAGCTTCATGCCCAGTGTCAGATTGTATAAACAGAGCTGTGGCCGAGGCCTGGGCTGATTGATCCGGGAGTCAAGTTGTTGTGAGAGGATCTTTAATGGTTTAATTCCTGCTGCTGCTGCCGAACACAAACAGGCAGGAAACAAATAAGAAAACGGAAACAGAGCGAGAGAGACGGAGGTGGAGAGAGTCTGACAGACCGTCTGAACGAGACTGGGTAAGTGAGAGACACTCTGAGACACGGAGAGTGGACGAGGGAGACAGTAATTACCCCGCTGACTGGGAGGGGGGGGGGGGGGGGTGAGACGGAGGAGACCCACAGGGTGCACTCTGGGTCCTGGTGTAGTTCCTTCAGCAGCTACATAGAGACATTTTGTCATTTAGATTTTATATTTATAATGATCAAAAAAAACCAATTAAGTACATTAATGTTCAAATTACCATGGAAACAAAATGAAAGCTGCTTTGTGTGATTTCGTGTGTAACCTCTGTGTCACTGAAGCTGATGGGGAGAGGAGATAAAGAAGACATGTCTCCTTTATACTGCAAACAAACAGCAAACAGTGGGTTTATAAATAAAAATAATGAACAGAACTGAGAATATTCTTCTCTTACAAGAGAAACTAGAATCACCTCCTCACGGCTGTATCCCTCCGCCAACCTGCCAACTTACAGGAAATGTGTTCACAGTCTCTCTGTCCTGAGTTACAGTGTTGAATAAAGGCCAGAAGTGTTTTGGCAGAACATTATGATGTCACAGGGAAGTTGACCTTTGACCTTTTGGATATAAAATGCCCATTTTATCCTTACAAATGTTTGGGTTCAATTGTGTCATAATTTGGTGAATGAATTCGTGAGTTGTGGCCAAAAACATGTTTTGCAAGGTCACAGTGACCTTTGACCTTTAATCAGTTGAAGTCCAATAAAGGAAGTTGTGAAAATGAGGGCGGCGGAGCAGTGAACAGTCGAGCTGCTGTGTTTGGCAGCATCAGTGGTGGAGATGCTGTTTCTGGAGAAAAGAACACGACTGATGAAGTGTCCAAAAAAAAAAAAAGAAAAAAGGTTTGATCTCAAATCTGAAGCTAAAACGATTATAACACAGAAGAGAGACCGTGACCGCTGGAGGGAGAGAGGTTTGCCCAGAGTTATCTGAGCTGCTCCAGCGCCTCGCAGCCATTATCAGTGAGACAGCACCGCCATCAGCTGAGCGTCTGGACTCAGACCTGGGCCCCGTGTCAGCGCTCTGATCTCCTATCTCAGCATCAGAGGCCGAGCTCGGTTCTGCAGAATTAATACAGTTAGACGGCAGCAGTTTATCTGCGAGCTGCAGCTGTGAAACGAGGCGCGTTTAACACGAGAGCGCCAGTGTGTTGGTTTGTGGTGAAAATTTAAACATCGCTTTGGTAGTGTAGACTGAAACCCACTGCGACGCTTTGATTTTGATCCTTTCTCCTACAGATGAACTCCCTCTGAGGCGACCAACAGAGAAGCTCTTTTATTTTTTAAACTGCGAGTTCAAATTCAAAATTGTTCATTTGAACCTCTGTGAGCTGAACGCTGAGCTCGACTAAAGCTGCAATAACAGGGTTTTTCTTTTTGGCCACTTGGGGGCAGCAGAGGGAAAAATAAACACAACACTGACGTAATTATTCAGTTTATATGTTGAACTTATGTTGTTACGTGTTACAGATCCACGCGGTGATTCACGTGTTGTGGCGTTTGGCAGGAATTCCGTGGCGTTCCCTGACGCAGCGGGGTCGTACGAGTGTTTTACAGAGAGGACGACGGGTGACGTTGCCCATGGTTTTCTTTGAGCTCTGTGTTTGGTCTCCACCACCTCCTGAGGGAAACATCTGGCTGCGCAGCTGCTAAATGCTCCACTGTGTTCACCGGCTGCTCTCTGACTGAGCAGGTAGAGGACAGAGGCTGATTACAGATGTTTTTTCTGAAGATGTCGACGTTGGCCGACGTTAGGGTCGACGTAGAAATATTTTTAACATCAGGTGAAAACAATCAGATCTGTGCGGAGCAGTGAGGAGGAGGACGCTGGAACCTTCCTCACACTAATACAAGAACAAAACATTAACGTCAGATTTGCATCTTTTGAGTTTTCACTGGAGAATTTGATCCAAGATATTTGTTCCTACATTTTGGATGGAAACTTGACTGGAGGGAGAGAGAGGCAGCAAAGACACAGGAAGGTTCAGAGAGAGAAACCAGAGAGAACAGGACTCAGCAAAAGGAGAGAGAGAGAGATGCTTAAAGAGAGAGAGCGAACCAATACGGTACGAGGGAGAGAGACCCTGAGTAAAGAGAGAGAGAGAGAGATAGAGCACAGGGGATCCCAGTGAGAAAGCTGCAGAGAGAGAGAGGGAGGCTGCATTCAGCTCCTGATCATCACTGAAGGAAACTCACCAACTTACCGACACCTGAACACCACATGAAACCTCTTCAGAGATTTCCCTCCTCTTCTTCTTCTTCTTCTTCTTCCTCCTCCTGTTTTTTATAATTTCTCTCTCTTTTAGGAAAGTGACACAGAGTAAGAGACGTGGAAATACCCCCGGAGGAAAAGATGAAGGTTTTATAAACTGCAGATTTACGGAGCTGAAGGAATCCTGAGGTGATTTTAAGGAGGATTTGGAGAGTGACTGACGGTTTCCACCGCGGGGATTATGCAACCGGAGGAGGGACAATTATAAAGGAGTATAAAAGATCTCTGGAGGCTGACACTGTTTTTGGACACAGGAATGTTTCTATTAAGAGTCTGGAACCAAACTGACGTGAGTGAGTGAGTGTGTGAGTGTGTGTGTGTGTGTGTGTGTGTGTGTGTGTGTGAATGAATGAAAAAGAGAGAAGGGAAAGTTAGGGTAACACACACACACACACACACACACATACATGCACATGTCAGATATCATCATGTTCATCATCCATCTCTATCTGCTGCCGTCGCACTCTCACAGGTGCAGGGACGAGCTCAGACAAGACAACAAGGGTTTTCACACACGTCCATGAAAGACGCACACACACACACACACACCGTAGTTACATGTGTGCAGGTATGTAGTTCAGAGGGGAATCCCACCTTCACACGATACCTCTGAACTCCTCGTGACAATCTGCAGCAAAGTGACAGAAGCTGAATGTTCTTGTGTGTTTGCATCAGGAAACTCAAAGACCGGAGGTCACGGTTTCTCTGTCTGAAGCGACAGATGATGATGATGATGATGATCCGTAACATCCCGGACTTCGAGGATGAAATTTGATTTTTATTTTCTGAAGTGACTGAAGACGTGAGTTAAAATCAGTCCAAGGTTTGGTTTGGAATATTTCACCCGGAGACAAACCGGATCACTTGTTCCTGTTGTGTTTTTTGTCCGACGCTGCACACACGGTGACGGCGTCCTCTGAGACTGAACAGCTGCTCTTTTTGTTGCACCTAATTCAGCAACGTGTCAGTTTGTTTCCTCGCGCGGAAAAAATCATCTGTTGATCCTCTCACAGACAGTTCAAGGCCGGAGAGGTTTCCTTCCGAGACGATGGAGTGAACGAGAGATGGGACGTATCGCGTTACGATCCGTTACTCGAGTGATTCACCTGGACAGCCGAGCGGGAGAGCGACTCAACCATGACCAGACTTTTCCTCGCTCTTGTTTTACTCTGACCCGTTTTCCCAGGCAGCGCTCCTGAGGCGTTTGTGCGTCCACCGAGCTGACGCCATGAACCTGCGCGGCGGCAACGTGTCGGAGTTGATCACTAATGTCGTCAGAGCCGCCGCCGCCGCTCCGGAGGCCAACCCCTGGCCTCCACGTGGACTTGAGGAAAGCGCCCTACGGGTCAATAACGGGACAAACTCCGGGTGTCAAGGAAACGACGCGCTCCGCAATGGCATCGACGCGCAGCTGGGGAACTGGTCTTTCCGTGACGCCGGCGAGGAGGGGGCCGGCAGGATTTACGAGTCTCAGTGTCCGCCCCAAGAGATGGCGGCGGAGAAGAACTGGGCGGCGCTGCTGATCCTAGTTGTCATCGCCGTCACGGTCATGGGCAACATCCTGGTGATCCTGGCGGTCTCCCTGGAGAAGAAGCTGCAGAACGCCACCAACTATTTCCTGATGTCACTGGCGGTCGCTGACATGCTCCTGGGCATCCTGGTCATGCCGGTCTCCATGGTGACCATCCTCTACGGTAAGCACCGAGCGACACTGATATCGGGCTTCATTGAATTGACTCTGTGGTTTAGATCTGTGGCACTTCAGGTCTGATGCATGAGTGTGTGACGGAGCTGCAGGACAGAAGGAGAGCAGCAGTGATGGAGGTGTGGAGGGCTGTTGACAGTGATGTGTTTTATGAACGTCTGTACAGGGATGAACTGAAAGGAGCCCTTCAGGACAATAATGCAGCTGCTGTATCAGCAGCTTTAAAACTAACTTCGATGCAAATGTTCAGCCGGGTCCAAAAAGGTCTGAGGCGGCGTCTGATTGGAAACGTGATCTCCGACTTTTGGAGCCCGCTGTGTGTGGAAATAAAACAGAAAGCAATTAAATAAAGACGGAAAACATCTCCATCTTACACAGAGATAGAACAGGGCCGGATTCACCTGTTGGGGGGGCGGGGGCAGGCACTTCCTGTTGGGACCACCTGTGTGTGGAGTGTATTTCACCTCCAAGTTGCCTTCACTCACACGTCACGCTACTATTATTTGATGAAACTTTATTTAAACCTACACGAGGTGAATTCAGAAAGTTAAGGAGGAACCTTTGCACTCGGGTATCGGATTTAGATTCGACACGTCGTCTGTAACATCTGTAACATCTGCAACAGCCTTTACAGTCCGCATACTTGGCGCCCAACAAATTTCCGTTTTGAAATGAGAAAACCAAAATCGGGGAAAAAGCTCGTTTCCATTTAGAAACAGAGGAACAAATGACGTGATTATTATAAATGGAAATCGGGAAAAAGAAATACCTGTGTGGAAATCTCAATTTTCCGAGTTATATTAAAAAAGATCTACATGAAACTGAAAAAGATGATTTCACAAGAAAATTAGATGAAGGTTCATTTTGTCGTTTATTATCGAAACATTTTCCATTTTTTGTTTTGCAATGTCTAAAGCGTTTTGACTATAATTCTCCGGCTGCCTCGTACCTGGAGCTTTTACACTGCGGGACTGAGAGTTGACAGTCCTGAGAGGAACGTGGTGAAATCTCCGGTCCTCACTGTGAGACACGTCCTCCGGCAGCCAGTGTCCCGCTTTGGAGACTAAAGACAGTGAGCGGAAGAAAACGTCAAGAGTGTCAGAGATTTAGGAATGAAATAAAACGATGACAGAACAATATTTCCCAGGTGCCCCCTTCTGGAAGAAGTTTAGGGGGAAAAACCGTGGAGGTGAAATGAAAAAGGGGTTTGTGGGAGTTCATCAGAGCGGCACAGATGGATGATGACGTGTCTCTCCTCCTCTATACTTTCTCTATTGACATTGAAGCGCCGCTATTCACCACGATCTGACAGCTTCACACTGATGTTGTAGATTGTGTAAGTCTCATCTCACACAGTGTGACACGCTGTTACACACACTCACACACGACTGGCGTTCCCACAGTCTAAAGGTCGATATGAGGTTTGGTTGATCTGTTTTGATGGAGGTGAAACTCTCCTGGTGGAGTCATCAGCTCAGTAAGATACTCCCAAGATGCTTTGCGCTCAGCTAACAGAGGTGATACCTCATAAGCTGCTTTTTTGCTTTATTGTTGTTATTTGCTCTATTGTTTATATTCTATTATTTTCTATTCTCTCTTTCTAAGTATTTGTTAGTGGCAGTTATTTTTCCTAGTGTGGGACTAGTAAAGGAATATCTTAAAGTTTTATTAACTTTCCACAAACTGATATTGAACCTGATAATATATTTACTTCACTAAAATGTTCAGATCAATTTTCGTCAATCAGTTTCTTAAATTAGCCTTTGATTATGTTCTAATACCAGATTACTCACCGACCTCTGAGCCGCGGCTCCGCTAACTGCTCCGCTAACTGCTCCGCTTTGACTTAAACGCTAACATCAAGCTAACAGTCACGTTTAGCTGGACACAGTGAGTGAGAACTTTCACTAACTTCAGCGTCTGTCACTCCATGTAACATTCGGAAAGATATTTCAGTCTGAACCTCGCGTGTTGAAGCGAGGGGGAGGAGCCAGGAGATCGCCAGCAGCGCTCGTCCTCTGGGGAACATGAATGTCGGTATGAAATTTCACGGAAGTTGAGATAGACAGTGTTTCAGTGTGGACCTGGCTCGACCAGCTGATGCCGCCCTCCCCAGGGTAATAAATCTTGGAGGTATGAATACGGGGGGGGGGGGGGGGGGGGCTCAGCCCGCCGCTCTGTATCTGAACGCCGCTGTCATTCAGGTGGCTGCTGATTTATGCTTCGCTCTGTGAGCTTCAGGAAGTCGCCTCCCTCCTCTGCTGTCCCTCATTTTCTCTGTTTATCTGTCTGTCACTGCCCCCCCCCCCCCACACACACACACACACACACACACACACACACACAGCCTCTGATAACCCTGTCACACACACACACCTTCCACCGTCCGTCACTGTTGCCCATTTCCAGCTGATCCTGGCTTCCCTCTGTGTCTCTGTAAATGCCACGCGCCGCTGCTCTCATAAGAAGCTTTAAGCCGTAAGTAGCAAATTCATTTGCATGAGGACGAGCGCGGTAAATTAGTCAGCAAGGAAGAGCGCCTCCGAAAAGAACGACCCCCAGCGCTTATGACTCGCCTTCCCCCCGTCTTTAATGAGGAGACAAAAGAACTCATTAGCGGCACCGGCGCCAAACATAAACACACGCTGCAATTACTTCCTGGTTGTTGTTACACTGATTCATTCGGCGACTGGGAGAGGGCAGAACAATGATATCACAGAGAGGGGGGTCGGGGCGAAGGGTGGACGGGGTTATTATTGAAGCTAAAGAGAAGATCACGGGTGAGATGGAGAAACGGGGCTGTGGCTGGTTATTAATGAGGTCGTGGATTAGTTTTGTGTTTGTGAAGATTGGATTATCAATGGGGTCATTAATGAGGTCACAGGTGATCACTGTTGTTATACATGAGACTGGGTGAGATGATTAATGACACGATAATATTATAACTATGATGGATTGTGTTGAACCAACAGTAAGACAAGCAACTGATACTGATGAAATATTTACTAATGCTTTCTAGAAAAGTTCTACTCCATTAATAATAACAACCTTTAGGTTGCCAGGTTGCGATAAATCCTCCTCCAGCACAACACTTTGTCTTTTTATCTTTTTAATTCATTAGTGAGGCGTCTCCGATGGACCATTTATCTTCTAGAAAAATGGCTGCAGGACACCTGGACTAAAACCCATTAAAGCTGCATCCATTCTGCAGGTCTGTGTCCATGTGTAGTGTGATTATAGATCAGCTCTAGCTTCTATATTAATACTGTGAAAGTATCAAAGCCTCAGTCCACAGAGAAATGCACACAGCCTGTATTCAGAAACTGAGCCTTAAAACCAGCCGTCAGGACTTCTGGAACTTTGTGATGTCACAACAAAGCAGTCACCAAGCCCCGCCCACCTGGACCCACCATCCAAACCTTGCAGGATTTGGTTTCTCTGAGTGTTTTTACCTGAAATCTGCTGTATTTTTATTGGATCACTCAGAAGACACTCAGCCAATCAGAGGAGAGGCTCAGAGCCTCCTCTCTTCTGATTGGCTGAACTTTAAATCCTGTTTCCCGTAGTTTTAGTAGAAACAACAGGAGACACGATTCACTTTGTTCCAGACCGAAATTTCACAACATCTTTTGGATGGAAAACTTCAGGTGTTCTTTGTATTTGATGCTAACAACACGCTAATACCTGCTAAACATCAGCATGTTAGCATTATCATGAAGCCCCTCACGGAGCTGCTAGCATGGCTGTAGAAGCTTGAACACATCTTGTCCAACAAGGACCACAGACACCAGCTATGAGTTTTTCATCACTTCATAATGAGTGTCATTTTTTTGCTGAAGCTTCCAGGGTGATTCTCTTTTCCCTGTAGATGTGTCGTCATATATCTGAGCTGAGTTGCTGTTTCCCACACAGCAGATATTTATCAGTTTACCGGCCAAACGATGAAAGGTTGTGGATGATGTGTTTGTCCTGTCTGCCCACTTTGGCGGGAGCCCCAGTAATGATTTGGAAATCCTGTTCGACTTTAACAAATCTATTAGGCTAAAACAAATATATCGAGTGTCCTGGGAAATTTGGGATTAAGTCGTCAGCGGGGCTGCGTGGACACTGTGGACGGAGCTTGTTTCATGTCTATTACACATGAAAGGCAAATAACCTTTTTCCTCCCTGTGAAGTTTTAATTGTGTGTCTCCTCGTCTGCGCCTTGTTTTCTTCTTCCATCCTCCGGAGATGAGCTGTCATAATAAACTCGACAGACTGAGGCGCTTCCTCACCTCGCACGATCCTCCTGACGCTGCTCTCAGCGCTTCCAACAGCTTGAATAACTGAAGGGTTTCACATGACTGGAACTTGCACCCATGATAGTTGAAGTTGTAAAGTTAAGGGCCTTGATTTAATTATCTATCATCAAAAAATATATATATAGAAAATGATGGTCATTGCGTCTTTTAACAGATGGCTCCTGCATAATTTTGGACATTTCTTTGAAGAAAATGCAGAGACGTTCATTTTCCCCAAGGAGATTGACGGCACTTTGAAATCTCGTTTTAAGGTGAGTTAGACTCTGACCTCGTCACCATACGGCAGATTTAGCTGGTAATGTTGAGATGATTCTGGCAATTTATCACATTTGTGGCACTTACTGGCAAATCAGAGCGGCAGAAATAATCTGTGTAAAGTTACTGCAGTGTGAAAATGTTTGGATCCAAAGAACTGACAGAATCCTTCAGAGAAACTTAGTTAATTGGCAAACTTGAATATTAAACAGGGAACTCCGTCCCTCCAGAAAGTGGCAATGTTGGAACAATTAACGCAAATTCAACCAATCTCTTCACATTTTTTGTCCAATAACCACAATTTTTCCCTCGAGTTGAACCAATCGGACCACTCCCTCCGCAAAACCTTGATGTACGTCACCAAACTCACTTCCTTGTTTCTGGTGTTGATGCGTGTTGTGACGCTGTGCGACATGAACGTCTCACATTTACCAACAAACATCACTGTTAAAGACCGTGTGAGGCGATTCCCCTGATGCTCTGCACCATGAAGGGTTAAATAGTTTTGTAACGCTGCAACAGAAGCAAAGATGTAGAGCTGCCGGAACGACGCTCCACTCTGTTTTTATTCTCCCGATGAAATAAAATATCTACAGTTCATGTAATCCATTTAAAACGCTTGGAGATCCGATCATCACTAAAGAGTCCGTCATGAAGAGAGCCGATAAAAACAAATGAAACGGTCAGAGTTGTCATACTGACATTTAAGGTGTATCGATTGATTTCCAAATGTCAATCAAGCATCAAGTAACACTCAAGAAAACATTCCACCTTAAGAGTCTCCGGCAGCTGCCAGAAGCCTCTGAGCTGCTCAGCACATTCTCATCCATCATTATTATAATGAATAATAATAATTAATGCTAATATTGTTGTAGAATTAGGACACATAGATACATCCACATCATTTGTCTAGAAGAATCTCTACGGGAACCAGAGATCAAGCTTCTGGTTTTTCTGTGTTAAAGGGAAAACATCAGTCAGTGCTGGTTTGAGTGCGACTGGGAACCTCTGCGATTATGCACATGTGATCTGATCACTGCGGCGAACGATCTAGATGCTCCGATCATGTTATTCTTAGCCCTTTAAAAAAGGGATTATCGTGTTCTTAATTATTCTTAGTCTTAATTCTTCAATCCTATTTTCTGTGTCTTGCTCTGCCGTCAGATTACTGCTGCCAGTGTGAAATAAATAGACGACTGCAGGGACTGAGTGAACCCAGAGCGGGAGATTCTGCTTCTCTTACTTCCTCTTTACTGAATCAGCCTCCTCAATGGGAGCAGTTTGCCCCCCCCACCCCCACCCCCACCCCCAGTTCCACTCAGGACGGGGCTTTTGTAATTCAGTTGCTCAGTAATCAGCGCCTTCACTAGAGGCAACAGTGAAAAACAGAGGACCTATGGGAACAGAGTCTTCCAGTGGACGCTTGCCGAGTCCTCGGTCTGCCAGCTCTGCTTCAGTCCTTCAGTCCTTCAGCCTCTGAGGCACAGAAGCTTCATGTCGTATTGATTTTCTGTGAATTTTGGGTTCAGATCCTCCCGCCTCTCCCCCCTCTCCCCCCTCTGAGGTTCTGATGTCTGTCGGCCGGTTAGTGTCCTTCCTTCCTCTTACTTTGAAGACTTTAACCCCACCAGCCATCCATCCATCCATCCTCCATCACTGCTCCTCCTCCTCCTCCTCCTCCTCCTCTCAGAGGGCGTATGACACAACAGAAACAAACGCTCCTGTTTCAAAGCCCTCGGGTTTTGTCCTCTTTCTTTGGACATGCAGCTGTGCAGGAGGAGATTTACTTAACAGATTAGTCTTTGTTTCTTCTGCGGATTCCTCTGTGATGCATCCGCGACTTAAATCCACTTCCTTCACGTCCTCCCGTTAAATCCTTTTTTATGTTATTCACAAACAAATGATCTCTCTAAAGCCAAAAACAAGAAATCTGTTCTCCATTTACTCTCCTCATCTGTTTTTAAGTGACTGTGACGTCGTCTTCTTTGGACTTTCTCTTTTCCCCCCGCATGCCAGTACACTTGAGTCTGATCTATATATATTGACATATTGCTCTGGAGTTAAACGATGCAGATCGATTCACCTTGATGAGGAAGCGGTTGCTAAGGAGGCGGTAAATCCTTCCAACTTCACACATCTCAGAGGCAACAAAGACGCAGTCCTCCTGTAACTCCCACCGTCTGTGACCTGAAGAAAATCTTTATTTGTAGAAAATAAAACTAAAAGAAAATAGAAATATAAAAATACACAGAGGCAGAAATAAAACAGCTACAACACCTGAGTCTTTTGAAACCGTCCCACAGGTCGTCTGTGCAGCAGGTTGTTATGACATCATAGTTACGTTTTGTTGCTAGGCGACATCTAGTGGTCGTCAATTACGTCAGGAGGACGAGGTGGTGGTGGATGGATGAACGTGACACAGGAGAGCGGCGTGTTCGATTCCCATGTGAAACCAGCAGTCGTTATTGTAACCATGACAACAGAGATCACCTAATGTTATTTTAACCCAAATCACGATCTCTTCCTAACGCTAACGGAGGCGTGACGGTTATTATAGTAACCAGTGGCGACAAAGGTAGGTATACTATGGTCAGTACAATCCGCGTGGTTATTATTGTAACCATGACAACCAACGCCTGGTACGCCCGCCGCAGTAGCTGTTGCAGGAGACACTCGTATCAGAGGGTTATTGGTCAGTTTCACCTCACGGCTAAAACAAACGTCATCTAACCCAACAGCCCCGCAATCAATAAATGAATGTACTGATTAATTATTGATTAATTGTTTGGTGATATTTTAGACAGTGTCTCTGTGCACAAACCCAGGCCTGTTAAAGATGGAGGCTGAAGAGCGGAGGCTGTTACAGCACAGGTGACGGTTTTCTCTCCACCGCCCCACGAACGGTCGACCTTTACACTGGAGTTCGGTGATGTCACCGGAGGAAATACGACCAAATACAGAATGGTGACGGTTCTCCTGCGTCTCGTGCAACAGGAGGGAGCTTCGCCACAGAGCGTAAAGTGGAGCAGCTGGATGAAGGGAGGGGATTTGCTCAGGATTTGGTTCTGGGAGCAGGATCTGAAGTGGGAGGTGCAGCGGCGGAGTCTGAATCCCAGAGCGGCGGGAGAAATCTGGGTGAAAAGCAAAAAGAAGAAAAATCGCTGTTCAGATGAAGCACAATCAGTGAACTTTGTTTGATGTGATCCTGAAGTGATTTCAGACGACAGTAAACCTCACTGAGGCGTTCAGGGAACACTTGTGGCTGAAGTTTTTCCTTCTTCTCTGTTCTCCCTCCTTCTTCTCTGATTACATTTCTGTAGTTTTCCAGGTTCATTGTTTTACTCTTCAGTAAAGTGAGTGATTCATGCAGTGAAGGGCCTCATTAAGAAACAGATGAAAACAGAGCAGAAGTCATTACAGCAGAGCTGTTTGTTCTTTCACCTCCTCGGGCTCTGTGGCGCTGACTGAAACAGGAACCACACGCCCTGCAAGAACAGCTGGGATCTACACACACACACACACACACACACACACACACACAAACAGGCCTTATCGCTAAAAATGTCTCGGTCCTGAACAAACCTGTCCAGAGACCTGCTGCAGGCCTCCGCAGCCCGAGCTCAGTTCACCGGCAGCAGAGAAGCGAGGGAGTGAAGTTCAACCTTCAGGTTGTTTGTGAACTCATCGTGTGTGACAGAAGAGAGGAGAGTAACGTCGTTTTCACTCATGAAATTCATTTCCTCCGTGGCAGCGCTGTGGCCGACTCATTCAGGAGCAGAACAGAGAGAGTTTATTGAGGATAACTCAACTTATAAGGTATCAAATCACTAGTGAGTCGTGGGGGCGTGGTCATTAACCGAAACGACCTGTCCCATTTCAAAGGCTCCTTCAAAGGCAGCTCTCTTTTCCTGGGCAACGAAAGGCTCCGGTCGGTGGATCCTTCACGGCCCAACCTGTCCCAAGATTCATTGCACGGCATTAATGGAAATATCATGGCAGCAAATAACGCGCCAACAGAGAACCTGAGCATCGCACTTTTAAATGCAAATGATGTGTTTCAGCTCAGTTCAACAACAACAGAAAAAAAACAAGGGTCTTAAAACCTCAAGTTTTAGTTTTGTGTTGTCCCTGGTTGCTAGGTGACAGGACCTGTGCTTTGTAACGCAACAGTAAGGGCGGGAACAGGTGGTGACGCAAAACGAAAAATGCTCCGTAAACCAGAGCGTCTCATTTCGAATCGACCTCGGTGGTCTATAGACGGCGTCCTTCAACTGGACGAACCCAGCGCTGTTGACTGTGACAACATTAAGGCTACAAACAACCCATAATGCAACTCTGGTACTTTCTCTGTTCAAGAACTAAATATCTGATATTGTGAACTTGAATATTAAGACGATCCAGACTTTTCCAAACATCATTTATAGAGAAAAATAACATCTTCTGTTCAAGCTAATATAATATCCGGGGGGGGGGGCTGACTCTGGATGGTGTTGGACTGACAGATGGCTCATGTCCCTCTCCTGTCCCCCGCGGGCAACATGGCGGTTTTCTATAAAGTGATTACATGATGAAATGATTAAGGAACGGATGAATCAACATCAGAGATGAAGTGACATCAAACAGACGACAGAGGCAGAGGAGGTTAAATAGATCAAACATGGCCGTCGTGTCGCTCTGGAGTCTGTTTTCATCGCAGATAAAGACGAGCTGACGGGCTCTGGACTCAGGTCTCCATAATCTGAGCTCCCACTTCACCCTGAGGAGTCGGGCGGGTGTAACTGGGTGTAACAACAGTGACCGACTCCTCAGACGCTGCTGCTTCTTCTTCTTCTTCTTCTTCTTGGTCGCCTTGATGAGGCAGTTGACCGCCCCGAGCAAAATAACCTCTAATTCCTCTCCTGATAGAAGAAGAGGATGAAGAAGGGATGTGGGCAGAGGGAGAAAAGAGAAAAATAGCCAGTTTGTGCTCAACTGCAGGAGATGGAGGAGATTTTTCCTCCTTTTGAGCGTCGCACAAAGCAGCCTGAACAAAAACGAGTAGAGGCAGCCTTCCTCCTCGTCCTCCTCCTCCTCCTCCTCCTCTTCCTCTTCCTCTTGCATGACCAGACAGAACAAAATGAAACAGATGCAAACTAAAGGGCAGAGGTGTTATCAGGCTCTGCTGGCCAGATGTGAGACAACAGGGCAGAAGGTCGAGATGTGGAAGGAAAATGTCAAAATAAGAGCGGGGGGATGGGGGGGTGAACTGTCCCTTTAGTCTGACATTGTAAAGACAGTAGTGGAATAAAAACGTTCTCATATCTGGCTTTTGATAGTTGTGGCTTGTTCACTCGGGCAAACTTTTCTCCTGATTCCTGAGAGCAGTGTATAATTAACGTTGAATAATTAGGGCTTATGATGACACACTGCTTTGGCGCGCTGTAACTTGGATCCAGCACATTTGCTTCAGTCTCAGGGGAGAAAACTCACTTTCCTGTCCAAGTCCACTGCAGACACAAGCTCATCTCATACGTCCTCGAAACTGCAGCCGTCTAAACGCTGTTTAATCACCTGTGTGTGTGTGTGTGTGTGTGTGTGTGTGTGTGTGTTTAATGCTGCTGCAGTCACACGGCCATGTTCTTACTTCACTTCTCTTCTGTTCCAATAATATCATCTTTATTTTAATCACAGCCATCCCCCCTGCTATTAGTAGCAGCTACAAATTACATGTTTCTTGAACACCTCACATGCAGGATATCAGTAGATGCTACAATTGACACGTTTCCTGAACGCCTCACATGTAGACCAAATGTTCCTTGAACAACTCACACGCAGACTAGATCTCCCCTGAACGCCTCACATGTAGGTTATCAGTCGCAGCTACACTTTATATGTTCCTTGAACGCCTCACATGCAGACTAGATGCTCCTTGAACGCCTCACGTGCAGACTATATCTCCTTGAACGCCTCACATGCAGACTAGATGTTCCTTGAACGCCTCACGTGCAGACTAGATGTTCCTTGAACACCTCACATGCAGACTATATCTCCCCTGAACGCCTCACTTGCAGACTATATCTCCCCTGAACGCCTCACATGCAGACTATATCTCCCCTGAACGCCTCACATGCAGACTATATCTCCCCTGAACGCCTCACATGCAGACTATATCTCCCCTGAACGCCTCACATGCAGACTATATCTCCCCTGAACGCCTCTCCTGATGGTGCACCTCTGATTTTCAGTGATGAACTCAGCAGCTGTGCTTGCGTTGTATATTTGCCTGAAAGCTGAGATCATAATATTTGTTTCCTGTTTAATTGTCGTCATTAATAAGTTAATTAATTAAATACAGAACGTGCTGCATAAAGCCTTGAACTCATGTAATGTTTTTAAAGTGTATTCGGAGCTTATATAATTTCTTTAGAAGTGTTCATGCACACATGCTGTGGGCTTATTACAGGTTGCACAGTGTTTTATTATTGTTGTTGACAGTGACGGAGCCTCTGAGGAGAGACGCAGCGAGTGACTCATGACTCTATTTCCAACAAGTAAAAACATATTTCTTTTACTTTAATTCTTCTAGTCGCGTCTCACTGTGTCTGTGTGCGTCTCTGTTTTGGAGAAGTGCTTTTGTTAAGATCTTTGTCCCACTGAAGAAAAAAAAACGTAAAGAGAAATAAACCAAACCAGAAGGAAACAAACAAACGATTCCAGTGAAAGAGGACGGAGCTGTTTGCCTTCGGCGCGCCACATGTAACGATTAAAGAACTCTGGCTATGTTTGAAAAATGCATTAAAGAAACATCTGCTGCTAAAGTTCAACATATGATGAAGTTGTGAATCCTGTGATCTCTTTATCCTCGTCTCCTCTTTCTTCTCCAGAGCGAAGCATCAGTGTAAAACCACATTTAAATCCCTCATTTTAAAAAGGAGTAAAAACAAACGCAGAGATGTAATCCCCGTGATTCCTGGCAGTTCTGTCGACTTCCCCTTCTTCTTCTTCTTCTTCTTCTGTTTTAAATCATGCACCCGCACAGCAGAGCGAGACTGAACATGTTTATACTCTTTTATTCCAATCAGCCTCATTAATCAAATGACTTTAATATGACTAAAACTGACTGAGACTCCTTAAAGGACAAATGAGGTGCCAGGATGAACAGAAGTCCTGGACGCCTCCGTCTCCATGTATTCTGGACACGTCTGTGTGGACGGAGAACATGCAGGAGGGATTATATTTCCCATTTGGCCTCGGGACGCCGCAGAGGGAGCAGCTTATCCTGCTGCCACTGTGAACTACACCTGGCTAAACTATGGAAAATGGATGGATGGACTTTAAACCTGACTGGGTCAGAGGGGGGGCAGAAGAAGAAAACCTGGGCAGTATGTTGGATCTGTCCTCAGGCTTCACACGTGTGACTGTGTGAATGCTGGGAAACCTTCATCTCTCCAAATATGAATCTCAGTCTTTAGATTTCAGTCTAATGGAACAGATGTTCACTGTCTTGTTTACATGTATCTGTGTTTATGTGCGTACATGTGTGCTCTGTCTGATCTCGCTGTGTGTTCACTGCCGAAGCTTTTCATGTGCAAAGCAGCTTCTCTCCCGGCTAATTAAGTGTTCGATGTTTACTTCCAACTCTTTTCTGTTTCTGCTCTGATCTGTTCTACAGCAAAGACAATTAAGATGATGACAAAGTTCCCCGCAGCGCAAACACAGACACACACACACACTGATAAACACACACACACACACACACTGATAAACACACACACACACACAGACACACACACACACTGATAAACACACACACACACACACACTGACAAACACACACACACACACACACACTTGCTTCCACACACTTGTTAATATTAACTTGACAAAGACATTAACTCTACAAAGCAGTGAAGCTTTTCACAGGAAAATGTCAGGAAGTGAAGATCATGCTGAGGAGCTGAGAGCCGCTGTGAATGAGTCAAAGGAAACTCCTGCTGGACCAATCAGAACGAGGCAGTGATGCAGGGGGCGGAACCTACATGTGTGACGAGCGCTCCCACTGGCTGATGACGTCATTAGTGCTAATTTACCGTATCTGTGAGCAGAGGCGCACCAAATGTCTGGGGCCCCCAAGGGAAAAAGGGGCCCCTGATGGCCCCTCATATTGGCCCATTTTGCAATGACAGCTATAAACCCCTTTAAATGTGAGGCGTTCAGGGGACATCTAGTCTGCATGTGAGGTGTTCAGGGAAGATGTGGTCTGCATGTGAGGCGTTCAGGGAACATGTAAATTGTAGCTGCTACTGATAACCCTCATGTGAGGCGTTCAGGGGACATCTAGTCTTTTCAGCGTCATCAAACGGTTCTGCAGGACGTTTGTCTCTGTTGTCGTTTTTTTGTTCCCATCAGCTTGAATCGCTCGACCAAATTTTGATTTCTGATTACATCAACACGTTTTCACATCTTACATGTAGGTACTTGCCGCTCACACACACACACACACACACACACACACACACACACAGGGTCAGGTTATTGGAAATGCAGATTAATCCATTATTCGAGGAGTCACATGGCCGCTGCAGACGTGTGACTCATGGGCCGGTGTTTGTCAGACAGTGGAGGCTCGGTATCCACAGCGATGAAGGCTGCGAGGAGTGAATGGTGTTACCATGGGCGATGCTGAAGCCCGTCATGCTGCAGGCTGGAGACGTATTCTTCAGATGGCAGATATGAGCAGAGAGAACAAAGAGAGGGTGAAAGAAAAAGGGAAACATTCACCTCTGAAAAGAACCTTTCCTTGTTGTCGTTACTTTTCACATTAAGATTCTACATAAAAACTATATAATAAGTCTATAAAACCAAAGCACTAATGATCTGATTACGTAAAGTACAGAATAAGAACATTTTGCTCATAATGCTTTTGAGGCTTTGTGATGGAAACTCTGCTCTGTTCTGTTTGAGACCAGCCAATGGAGGAGCTGCATGGACGAGACGCGACGTGGCTGTGCAAAGTAGTTTCAGGATCCGGGCTTCGTCATGTCCCTTCGCTTGGCGTTTCATCCCTCAGCATCTATTGTTATGGCGCCGCTGATCAAGGCGCTCAACCTCAGTTTATACGCTGAAAATAAATAAATGATCTCGCCTGATTGTGAGGAATAGAGTAGAGTAACAAAAAACACCTGTTCGCCTCGTTTGACTCTTAAAATCGTCTGGAGGAAACTGATGTCATTAGATGAGGCAGCTACTTGACAGACAAATGACTCTTTGCCTTTTATCAAGACACTGTAATGTAATGAAAAGGACGAGGCGGCGTGCTGTCAGAGTCACACACAGAGACAAAGGTGTGTGAACACGAGAGCGATGTTTAAAAACGACCTGATTTTCACTCGTCTGATTAAACCTGCAGTAACTGGTTTTGGTTTATTCTGTCCACTAGGGGGCGACAGAAACTAGGTGTTAACACGACATTAACATTTCCTCATCTTTTAGGTTGATGTGGTGAAGTTGCCACCAGCTACAGAGACACATGATGATTCACGTGTCGTGTTAGTGTCACCTGATCAACCTAACTCCAGTGTTCCCGCTCTTTTAGCTCTGTGTTTGGTCTCCACCAGCTCCTCAGGGAAACATCTGACTCTTTAGCTGCTAAATGCTCCATTACACTGTGAAATTTCCTGTTTTAACTTAAGAGGAACTTCCTAACTAAATGTAGGGGTTCCTATCTTATCTTACTTCATCCTGTCTTATCTCAGGTTATGAAACTTAAATACTTAATCCAACATCAGTAACAGCTTTTATTTCTGTTACCTAGCAACTGATGCTACTTTCTTCATCTGATCTCACTGAGTTATTTCTGTAAACCATTAAATTTGTCATTGAAACGTACAAAAAATGGCCTCTTCACTCTGAAAAACCTCCATTAGCAAGAAGAAGCATAGCTGTCAGACAGCCGGGAGAGCCTCGTGTCGCCGGGTCGGCCTCTCCACAGACGGTCGTAGCTGCTCGGCTAAGTGCAGGATCATGGCTCTAACACATGGTTAGGGTCACACATGAGCCTCTAAATGAATAAGGTCCTTCTGTTGATATTTTGTCGGTTGTGTCATAGCAACAAAAGAGCAGCGATGTGGATGAAACAGGTTCGCTGAATGGTGGGAAGGTGAAAGTCAGAACAAGATTAACGGCTAACGGTTTAGTTTAAGATTTCGGGAAGTCAGGAAAACACTTCCTGTTTTGAGTAAGGATGAATCAGGTCCTAACTCTGGTTACCATGGTTACCACACATTTAAGACAGGATCTACAAGTTTGGAGGTTTCTGTGAAATGGCCCCCGCTCTCTGCCTGTGTCAGGAGTCAGGTCGTCGGATAAAAGCTGAGGAGAGCTGCAGGTGTGTGAGTGTTAGCGACAGGTTTCACATGACAGAGTCATACAGGTATTGATTATAGCTGCGTTTAGAGAGTCACTCGTTATATCCACAGTCACAGGAGCTTGCATGTCAGGAAAAAGTACACAAGCATCGTTCATCATCATCATCATCATCATCATCATCATCATCATCATCACACATGCATCTTGGGGGACGTGTATTTATGCTAGCAGCGTGACTGTTGAAAATTGTGTGCAGACATTATCCAGGACCCAGAGGACACAGAGTCCTAGATTTTTCTCCAGCGCCATCGGACCATTGGACCATTAGTCCAGTACTCTAGTTTATGACCGTATGCTATCATGCTAACATGCTAAGCTAGTGAAGTTGGTAAACATTTTTCTGGCTAAACATCAGCATATTTGTGTCACTGATATGATAAAAGTATTTTAATGACACGTGTGACGGCTCGTTTGGGGAGAATTTATTGGGATTTAAGACCAAAAGCTGCAACAATTTCAGATTTCAGCTCGTTCTTCATTAGTGTAATATTTCTCGGTTATTAATTAAGTGCATGTTGTTCAAATAACTAGCTGTAAGAGAGGAGGGCGCGGGGTCTTTGTATTCCTGCTGAATGTGTACATTATGTGTTCAGTGTGGGTGGAAAACATTAATCAGAGGAGCTCACAGCTCTGATCACGGTGTTGTTACGATGTCACAACACACTGATTACAGTCATCTGGGCTGTTATTTGTGCAATTACATGAAGACTTAAAGAGTGGGCAGTGAACTTTGGCCACAGTGCGGTTTTTCAATTCAGATACAGACAGAAATGGTGAAGAGGAGGGAATTTAGACAAGAAACAAAAAGGAGAACGTTCTGGTGTTTTTCAAGGAAACGAAACCTGGTGAGAGGAAGAACATGTTTTTGGTGGTTTCAGGTCAAGACGTCTGTAGAATTACACTGAGAGGGATTTGTTTAAAAACTTGGCTAACACCTGATCTCAGCTGGTTGCAGTTTCTTTCATTGAAAACGCAACACACTGCTGCTGCTACATGCCATTCATGTAGCATTTGAAAAGCCCCACCTCCACAGCAGACACCTGTGGGCTCTGAAATCCCCCTGAGGGAAGCGACAGTCATCACTCCATCACCTCCTGCTGTGCAGAGTTTGGTGTTTCCTTGTGGGGGAATGAGTCAAGACGCTTTTGTCACATGACGATCTGAACCACGTTAGCTGGCTGACTGAAGTGCAGGCGTTTAGCTGCTGTTGGAAAAAAGAAAAGAGTTAGCAGTTAGCAGTTAGCTCACATCGAACTGAAAATGCTAAAAAGGAACCAAGTTCAGTTCAGTTTTGAGATGAAGCCTTTTCACTGAATCACAAAACATACAGCAGCTTACAGGACAGTTTTCTGAGTGATCCAATATAAATACAGCAGATTTCAGGTAAAAACTCTCAGAGAAACCAAATCCTGCAAGGTTTGGATGGTGGGTCCAGGTGGGCGGGGCTTGGTGACTGCTTTGTTGTGACATCACAAAGTTCCAGAAGTCCTGACGGCTGGTTTTAAGGCTCAGTTTCTGAATACAGGCTGTGTGCATTTCTCTGTGGACTGAGGCTTTGATACTTTCACAGTATTAATATAGAAGCTAGAGCTGATCTATAATCACACTACACATGGACACAGACCTTTACACTGGAGGAGCTTTAAAGCCATTTTTTATCTAAAGTTAACTTTCACTGACCAAACATGTCTGTGACCAAATGTGAGTTTTATTACTGATGAATTCAACTTTTCATTTGTAGAATAAGGAATGCACTTTTCTGTTTTCCAAGATGTTCATAGTCTCACTTCAAAGTTATTTCTTTAATGTGTTTCAGCTGTTCCTGCTCCTGAACAGGCCGTGGCTGGATACTATTATATATATTATTATTAGAGTTTCTCAGACACTTGTCAGTTCCTCTCTGTATTTTTTAATCATCTCAAACTCGCTGCAGAAGATTTATCAAACTAATAATCTTGTTTGTAGAACAATTCTCTTCTTGATGTAAATAATCCAGAACGATCATCCATGATTAAAGATGTACTGACTTGGCTCCATTAATGCTGCAGCTTGTTCACTGCAAAGATAAAGTCCTTCATTTGTTAACATTCAGCAACAACACCTCCCAGGAGCCTTCACTTTGGGTTCGCCGTCACAGCTGCTCAGTTACAGAGCCGGGGAAAAAAATCATGCTTTAGATACAAAGAGAAAGAGATTTTTTTTTTTTGTTGCTGAGAGAAAAGCAGAGGAGGAAGTGGAACTGAGACGTCGGGTCGCAGGAAACAAAAGGTCATCGACACCCTCGCCGAGGAGGACGGGTCACTGTGAGGAGGAGGACGGGTCACTGTGAGGAGGACAGGTCAATGTGAGGAGGACGGGTCACTGTGAGGAGGAGGAGGGGTCAGGCCGAGGAGGACGGGTCACTGTGAGGAGGACGGGTCAGGCCGAGGAGGACGGGTCACGCCGAGGAGGAGGGGTCACGCCGAGGAGGAGGGGTCACTGTGAGGAGGACGGGTCAATGTGAGGAGGAGGAGGGGTCAGGCCGAGGAGGACGGGTCACTGTGAGGAGGACGGGTCAGGCCGAGGAGGACGGGTCACGCCGAGGAGGACGGGTCACGCCGAGGAGGAGGGGTCACGCCGAGGAGGAGGGGTCAGGCCGAGGAGGACGGGTCACGCCGAGGAGGACGGGTCACTGTGAGGAGGACGGGTCAGGCTCAGGAGGACCGGTCACACTGAGGAGGACGGGTCAGGCTCAGGAGGACGGGTCAGGCTGAGGAGGACGGGTCACTGTGAGGAGGACGGGTCAGGCTCAGGAGGACGGGTCAGGCTCAGGAGACGGGTCAGGCTAAGGAGAACATAAGAACAAGAATCCGTATGATCGCTTCGACATGTTGTTATCGGACCAGCTCTTCTCCAGACTCTCCGCCTCCACCTGTTCATCCACCAGCTCATGTGTTGGAGCTGTAGCTCACGGAGCCGGTCTCACCTGTGACTGGATGCAGGTGATGATCCTGTTCTGCGGTTTCCCTCCTTTGATGCAAAGTGAGGAGCGATCACCGGGTCTCAGCTCTGACTTCACTCAGTTTCTGCACATGAAAAAGTTTGAATCAGCAATTTCCTGCAAAGAGAAAACCCTCGTCAGCACTTTTCATTTTGAGAGATTTCACATCTCAGTGTTTTGTTGTAAAAAACAGAGACAGTCGACGGTGGATGAAACAATGACAAGACATTCACCACATCCTGCTCCTCCTCTTCACTTTCTTATATTCCCTGATTTCTCCTCTTCCTCTCCTTGTATTTCCGTCTCGACTAAATTTTTTCATAGCGTTTCTTTCATTTTCCACTTCTGCTGATTTTTCTCTCTCTCATATCTTTTATGTTTTAATCATCTACATTGTTTCTCCCTGTGCCATTTATCAGTCTGTTATTTGGACTCTCTCTCTCTGTCTCGTCTCGTCTCGTCTCGTCTCGTCTCGCCGCCTCAGGAGACCAAGCGCTCTTTAAAATCTAACACAATCAACTTATTTTATCACCACAAACACACTGTGGAGGGAAGCGTGGTAATAATAATCACCCAGCTGAGGCTCGTCTCTCAGCCCTGCTGGGGGAGCTTCAGCTTCAGGACCCCCCCCCCCAACCTCAATCAAGTCATCATTTTAACTCAAACCCTCATGTTTTTAAAGCTTTAAACAAACTAAACCTTCACCTCAGCGCTCTCGGACCAGAACCAGCGATGTCTTTGGTTGATCATCGTCTCAAGACTAAAATGCTTTTATTGTGAAGGACACGCAGGCAGCAGCTTTAGGATCATTAGCTTCTCAGTGCTAACTGCTACAAACACATGGGTGAACTAAATAACCAGGAAACTTATTTATACTAAACACACAGAGAGAGGGAGGGGAGAGATTCTGTCGAGTCAGCAGAGAGGCTGCATGAAAATGTGCTGTGAAAGCAGAGAAAAGAACCAGGAGCCACAGACTGACTCCTGCTCTGGCTTTTATACATGGAGCTCACCTGGCCAGGTGAGTCCCATGATGCTGATTAAGCTCCTGATTGGCCTGCAGCCGTGGAGACACAGCAACAGCAGGGATCAGTGCATCTCAGCATGTTTTAATAATAATAATATTAGTGTGTGTGTGTGTGTGTGTGTGATCTGTCTTCATCCTTGCCCTCTCTCCTCCTCTTCCTCTTCTCTCTGTCTTTTCTCTGCTCCTCTTTCATCAAACCATTCTTCTTGTGCATCTCTGGCCTCCTGGGAGCTCATTTTCCCGCTCTCCATTCTCCGCTCATTCTTCTTCTTCTATCAATTATTTTCATATTTCTTAGCTTTAGAGAGAGCGTGCACGCTTGGCCGTGAGCAAGGCCGTCTCTGCTCTCTCATCTTCCTGCTGTTTTTTTTTTTTTTAACTGTTTCCTCTGTTGAGTTCTTTTTCTTTCTTTTTCTTTTTCTCTTCTTCATCACGACTCATGATCTTTTTCTTTAATCAGAAACAAAACAACGTTCCTCCTTTGCTCTCTAGAAAACCTGCACTTGTATCTGTGTTTGTTTCTGGTCAGATTCTTGACATATTTAATTTCCCAAATGTGCGAATGTTTCTCTAAAACCCGACGACAGCCTCGTTACTCGTCACTGACACTTTTATGGACTGAGATCAAAGAGTTGAGGAGTGCAGCAGGAGGACTTCTCATTGTGTGACTGTTGAGGCGAACAGCGGGTCAGACTTTAAAGTCCTCAGAGCTGCAGGGCATCGATCGGCAGAGGAGAGATTCGATCGCTGCGCTCGTCCCTCAGGGAGGTCGACTCCGGGTGACTGCACCGACTGAACGCTGTAAAACTGCCGTGTCGGAGGTCTCCAGCGGTTCGGAGCCGTGAGCAACAACAGGAGGCGCCGACAGAGCACGTCTCTGCACGCCTGCAGCTTTATCTGTTTTCTTTAGTGTTTGTTACTTGAACTCTTTTACCTGGAACCTGCATCAACTTGCGGGTTAACAGCTGACTCTTTCATACACACAACAACTTCCCTCATGCATTTTTAACCTTGTTAAACATATAACAGCAAAACAAAGACGAGCTGGTTCGACTCGGAGCCCACGGTCTGATCTCAGAGAGAAAATGAGAAGAGAAAAGTGGAACCCAAAAGATAAATTATTAAACGTTTCATTTTTTTAACTTTCCTAAAAGTCATAATGGAGCCTTTATTTCATTTACAATGTAGAAGGAAATAAAAGATAAAGGTGACGTTGAAAAGGCAAATGGATCTGATGAAGATGGGAAACTGGAGATACCACACAGTAAATCTAGAGTCACCGCCTCGAAGTCGTAAGCCTCCACCAAAACACTTTTTGTGTTCATTAGATATTAGGCCAAAACCGCATTTTGTTAGGTCACCGTGACCTTGACCTTTGACCTTTAGTCACCAAAATCAAATCAGTTTGTCCTCGAGTCCTAGTGAATGTTTGTGCCAAATTTGAAGAAGTTCCATCAAGGTGCTACTGAGACATCGTGTCCACGAGAATTAGATTAGATTTTGGTGGTCAAAAGGTCAAAGGTCACTGTGACATCACAAAACACCTTTTTGGCCATAACTCACAAATTCACTCACAATTTAACTCAAATGTCTATAAGGATAAAATGAAGTGATGACATTTCATATACAAAAGGTCAAAGGTCAACTTCACTGTGACATCATAATGTTCTGTAAAAACACTTCTGGCTTTTATTCAACTCTGTAGCTCAGGACAGAGAGACTGGGACCATGTTGTGAGGATTTTAGAAACACTGAGGTCATTAATCCGACATGCTGCTTTTTAATAAGAGGAGGTTTAATATGTTTGTTGAGCTGCAGCAGTTATTTCCATTATCAACTATTGTGCAGATTATTTTCTCAGTGATGTATTCAGATCGGTTTGTCCCACGAACAATCAAAACATTAACAGATTTCATTTACTATCATCAGAGAAAAATGATTGAACTTGTAGCTGTTAAATCTTTCTGTCAATTAATCAATTGGCCAAATTTTCTTTTGTTTGCTAAAAGTGATTAAACTGATTTTTGAGCTGCATTGATTAGTTGCTCAACAGAAAAATTCATTAATAACTAGTTTGATGATGGAATAATCATCTTAGGAAAAATACCAAACATTTGCTGCTTCCAGTTTCTCACATGAGACGATTGTTGCTTCATATTTTGTTTTTTGTTTTTTTCTTCTTTTTTTACAATTTTCTGACATTTTATATCATCAATTGATTAATTGAGAAAACACTTGTCAGATTAATCAATATGACAAGTTGCAGTTCTACTTAGTCAAAGTCCAAAATGGCTTCAGTGAACATTTCTCTTCAGTCAGACGCAGATTCAGCCACTGCAGGATATAAAATACTGGAGCTCAGGGCTCAATTTCATCCGCACTATAAAACTCTCAGGGCTCCTCTGTAACACAAGAGCTTCTTTAAACAGGAGGGAAACGGAGTCTCCTCACAGACTGACGCCTGCTGCAGAGCCGACTGCGTCTAATTGGTGTCAGGTACCGAGAAATAATGTCACAGTGGTCTGACTGCTCTGAAGCTGCTGAGCTTTCACAGGCAGAGGAAGGAAGAGAGGGGAACAACAGAGGAAAACTACAGCAGCTGTTTCATTCAGGGAGCGAGGAGTCACATGTTTCAGTTGTTTTTCTCTTTTATGTGAGTGTGGAGGAGAGAATTTCTCTGAGAGGAATAATTCACTCTGGTTCTTTTCCATCAGTCGTTAATACTGTGGTATTTGAGCAGTGATTCCCCCTCAGGGTGGACTCTCTCTTCTCTCTCTTCTCTCGCTCTGTGTCTCTCTGTGGGGAGGTGAGAGTGGAGGATCAGCTGCAGAACCAACATCCCTGCAAGTTCTCTCAGGCTGAACCACATGAGGACTGAACTCAGGTCAGCCAGTTTAAAGTACGTGTAGTTTTACAGCTCCTCTCTCAGGCTTCTCTCTGCAGCTCTAGTAACAACAGGCCATTCGGTTGCTGACTGTTCTCTGAGTGATCCAATAAAAATAAAGCAGATTTCAGGTAAAAACACTCAGAGAAACCAAATCCTGCAAGGTTTGGATGGTGGGTCCAGGTGGGCGGGGCTTGGTGACTGCTTTGTTGTGACATCACAAAGTTGCAGAAGTCCTGACGGCTGGTTTTAAGGCTCAGTTTCTGAATACAGGCTGTGTGCATTTCTCTGTGGACTGAGGCTTTGATACTTTCACAGTATTAATATAGAAGCTAGAGCTGATCTATAATCACACTACACATGGACACAGACCTTTACACTGGAGGAGCTTTAACAACTGTAGTGGATAGAAATGTACATTATCTTGTTTTGTGAGTGGCTGATTGGTGGATGTCTCCTGTAGCAGTATTTGACTGAATCCTTTTAGAAATTTTCAGTGGATCCATTGTAGCGTGAAGGTTTTGTTATTAAGCTAACGACCAAGCTAATCTAACTAATTTCCCATTGAGAAAGTGGAGCATTAACGTTGATGTTACTTTCTCCTCCTGCACTCTCCTGGCGCTGACATTAGCTGTCCTTTGTTCATTAAACGTGTTGATGGACTCGTCCTGAAGCTTCACAGCTCAAGTCGGGTCAGTTGGTTCACTTCCTGTGTGTCCGCTGGAAAATAATTTGATACCGCAAATTAATTTTTATTGTCTATACACACAGAGACTGTAGCAATCAAATGACAGAAACTACACTGTCAGACAGAAGCAGAGATTCATTCTCCTGGGGTCCTATTACTACAAAAAAAGGTGTCACAAAGCTAACAGGAGAGTGAGGAAGATGTCAGTCACACACAGTCTGACCACACCCACATCGTCCTGAAACCTAATCAGGTAAAAACGATTACAGTCACCTGAGTGGGCGGACGTGGACGTCTGGTTCGGTTCAGCCTCACTGACAAACACATTCAAAGGAAGAATCTGAGTTCGGCGATCTCCTTCGTTTTCTCGTCGTCACGCCGACAGATCAAAACCTTCACTTTTTTCAAGAGGCCTGAAAATGAAAAATAAGATGAAAGAGACGAAGCAGAATCAGAGGACGGCGATGAAACGAAAAACAATTAGGATAAAAAACTAAAGAAAGGGGAGAGCAGAGAGCAGGAGGGGGAGGAAGAGGAGGCGGCGATGGCGGAGAGTCTGGCAGTGACCATGATGACATGGATGCGTCATCTTCTCCCAAATAATAAAAGCCTGGCTCAGGTCGTCCCTCACCTGTTGTATGGAGGCAGAGAATGAGGAGGAGGAGGGTGTCAATGCTCCATCCTGACCCTGAACATGACGCAGATGCTCCTGATGATCTGCCTCTGATCCCCTCTGCTCCTGTGTCTTTGCTCCTTTGGGGCTTTTTAATGTGAGCACATTATTTTCAGGCTTCTGCACAAAACCAGAGGAAGTGAGAGAGTGAGGCGAGAGAAGAGACGAGCTGAAGGCGCTCTGCATCACCACCTTAAATCAGCGCCGTGCACTGGACGCACTCGTTGCTTTGACAATGATGAACTGAACGAATCCGTTTGCAATTAATGAACGTGAACAAACCAGAAGGTGCCGCTGTTTGTCAACCACCAAAAAAAAACACCGGAAGAGGAAGAGGAGGAGAAGAAGAAGAAGAAGATCTGTGTTTTGGTTTTACGGCTACCTGCAACAGTTTACAGCACCTGGCAGGTGTCAGGTGTCGGTGCTGCTGAAGTCAGTTCAGATTCAAACGATGAAAATCACCTGCTGCTAAACCTGCTACACTTCACTGTAATTAATAATATCATTATCTGACATTACTAAGTTTTTTAAGACCTGCTCTATTTGGAAAGTGCGTAACGTATCTTGTGAATCGGCGCTATACGAATAAAAATTGACTAAAAATCTCACTGTGAGTCTGAATAAACAGACGCATCAGTAACGAATGTGAAACGACACATCGAGGTAAAACATCCGACCGTGTTCAGAAAATATCTGAGTGAATGACGATCACAAGAAATCATTAGGAGAGAGTCGGACCATGAGTCAACAAGTCGGACTCGCCGTGGTTTCTCTCTGTCCGTCACTCTGTCGCAGGGAACTTCTCAATATCGTGAACTAGTTCATTTGAACCTTTGTGAACTGAACACTGCAAGCTGAGTCTAAAAGGTCCCACAATGGTCACAGAGGATGAATTCATTCATTTCCCATGATGCCACGCTCGGGACAAAGCGTAGTGGTAAAGATGTAAGAAAGCGCCCCTCCCTCCCTGTGTCTGCAGCCCCGCCCCGGCTGCTGTGACCGCACCTCTACTCAATCTGTTTTTAAAGAAAACAATCGAATTTTCTTTATAGAGAAAAGATTGTTTTCTTTCTTCCTTCCTGTGGTTTGTACCTGTGAGTCTTTGTGACCTGCTTAATATAACAAACAACCTCGGTAAATAAACCTCAACCGTGTGTGTGTGTGTGTGTGTGTGTGTGTGTGTGTGTGTGTGTGTGTGTGTGTGTGTGTAGTCTGAGCCTGAGCACCTGCAGTTCAGGAGGCGTGGATGTGCTTTCAAAGCCTTGGGCCATGCTCCATGTGTATGACTCACTCCGTTTACACCGTGTGGTCAGTGTGTAATTAACTTTCAGAGGCAGCGAGTCCATGAGAACCGTCACTGCTCAGCTGATGCTCTTTATCACAGACTCCAGCAAACATTACAACAAAAACAAATGTTGTTCCAGCGAATGATTCCTCTTCATCCATGTGAAAGAGAGCAGCTGGAAATAAACTGTTGTTTACTTATTATGAAACGACAGTTTTTATTTGTGAGATTTTCCAACTGTCTTTCAGTTCTGATCCGGTTTGTGTTCACACAACATGGACTGATCTATAACAGGACGTGATTCACCGCTGCACTTTACGTTCTCTGGCTCATCAAGAAATAACAACTAATGATGCTCATAATTACAGACTAAACCTGGACCTGGTACGTTATAAATACCATCATGCACTAGCTGCAGTCTTCTCCCCTCGTCGCAGCCGCGCCGACAGGATTATATTTCATAGTACGCACAAGAACCGCCTCCCCTGTTTTCAGGCAACTTTTAGATTTCCCACACTCGCACAGATGTCTGCTCATCGACCAGATGTTTTCATGCTGTCATGTTCAGTTTCAGCCTGGACATAGAAACTACAGGGGAAGTGTTTTATGTGATGCTGCTGCCATGGTGTGAATATAACATCAACAGGTCTTTGCTCTGTCTATTTTTGCACTGACACGCCCACGGCACCATTAACGTGCGCTCCATAATTGTAATCAATATGTTTCGCAGTCACCACGCTCACTCCACATTCATCCAGTGTGTTTCCTGCCTCACGCCCCAAAAACAACAGCAGCAGCTAAATAACAGGCGACAATATACAATCATACACTCCACTGAATATCCCAGAGAAACGTGAACGTCCAACAGACGTGTACAGGGCTCACAGTCGATCAGTGGACTGGTGTGAAACCAGTGGCAGGAATAAGTAACGTGTCACCTGTGTTGCCTCGTGTGCGTGCACGAGATAAACACAACTGAGACCCACATGAAAAACTGCTCCGTAGTGCTACTGGAGGGTTTTTTAAAGGTCCATTGCAAATTCCAACACATGAAACTGGCAAGAGGTTTGATGCTTCGCAAAGATGCAAAAGTTGGTACATTGAGAGAGAGACGCCGGTACAAAGGCTGGGACGCGCCACAACATCTTCTTCTACTGTAAACAAGGTATTTCTGTCCTGCTGCCACACGTCATTACAGGTCTCTGCTCCGCTACAAAGACCAGAGAGCCGGTACAAACCGACCGGAACATCTGGACGTTAAAATCATTAAAAAGCCATCTCAGGTGGAAACAGCCATATATTCTCAACATTTACCTGGATGGAGGCAAAAGCTTCACGTCACAAGGTTCTATTAATAAAAAGGCGAGGCAGCTTTATTTATAGAGAGGCCGTTTCCATAGTTACTGCTGCTCCTTGACTGATGTCATCTCATCACATCCTCTTGAGTAATACTTGCATAAAAGCCGTCGATGCAAACACGCAGTAAGTCACATTTTATTTAGCTGTAATTTAAATAAAAACCTGCTGAATATTTATTTCTCTCTCATTTCCTCTTCTTGACCAGAGGAACACGTGTCATCACAGCTGATCACACGTCTGCAGGAACTAAATGTTTCCTCCACAGTTAAAACTCAGACGTAAAACTACAGTCGGACCCGTAGAGAAAGTTTTTCTAAATCAAAACTACTAAAACTATTTCCTCACTGTGTGTGTGACACAGTTTGTCCTTCATCTGGTGTCGAGTCAGTTTCACCCGACATTTAAATACAGTTTTATTTGGTGGTGGATTTTGTCTTTTTTCTGACAAACCAACATCTGGAGTTTAAAAACAGAATCATAATTTTAAAGGGAGAATATGAAAGTTTTGATATTTCCAGCAAACTGAAAAATGTAATTTGATTGCTGTAGAGAGTCTATGTTTAGGTTTATGTGGTTCCGATCACAGACATGATCAGAAAACAGCCAGATAAATGTATGTGATTATTCCGGTTTAACTTTTGATTGACAGCATTTCAACCGACCTTTTGAGAGGACTGTGGCGAAGCATTGTGGGAAATCAGAAGCATCAGATTTATTGCAATCAAAACCCCAGTCACTGATTCAGATGTTTTACTTCTTGTGTCCTTCCCTTCGTCTTTCCTCCGACAGATTACGGGTGGCCCCTCCCGCCCGACCTCTGTCCCATCTGGATCTACCTGGACGTCCTGTTCTCCACAGCGTCCATCATGCACCTCTGCGCCATCTCTCTGGATCGATACATCGCCATACGAAACCCGATCCACCACAGCCGCTTCAACTCCCACACCAAGGCCCGCGTCAAGATCATGGCAGTGTGGACCATTTCCGTGGGTAAGGACACGGATACACACACACACACACACACACACACACACATTTTAATTCCGGCTAAGGATTCATTTTATGGGGGACATGAACCTGTGAATCTAATTGGTTGATAATCCAGCAGTTGTTGTTGAGATATTTAACATAAAGTGTCGGACTGATAGACGACATGTCTGTCCCATAAAGATGGACGTCACCCACAGGTTTCTGAAGAGCTGTTTTGAAGCTCAGAGTGAGCTGCTCCACTGTCGCCATCTTGGCAGCGCCTGACTCCGCCCCTAATTCCAGGCTAATCCAAAAATGGGCAAAAGACCAGGTTGTAAACATGTTCATTTCTGCTGTACAGTTGGACATTTTAACATGGGAGTCTATGGGGACTGACTCACTGTTGGAGCCAGACTCTAGTGGCCGTTAGAGGAACTGCAGTTCTTGGAACAGCTGTGTTTGAGAGGAAGTTTGATTTGATTCAAAGGATAAATACCGTAGTTAATTCAAATAGTCATGAAAATAAAATGTACCACACAAACACAGAAACACAACTGAGCGCACATTCACCAAACCAAGGCTGTGAAAATAACAGTGGCGCTGTTCTGTGTAAAGGTTTAGGCTCACAGTCGTCACTGATGTGTTTGTCCTTGTTCACTGCAGCTCTCTCGTCTTTGTCAGTGGAACATTTTGCACGTGGACTTTTCAGTAATGCTTCGGGTAAAGTAAAGCAGCTAAAATGCCAGTTCTGTAAGTTCTTAAATAGATGAAATTACGTCTGAGAGAGGCCACGGTCGAACGCACAAAACTGAAGGAGGAGAGAGAGAGAGAGAGCAGGAGGAGGGCTGACAGCTCCTCATGAGAGGCAATTTTCCTGTGTTCAAGACAGAAGTGACATTTATGACTCCATATAATTTTTATGGAGGCGAGGGAACAATCAGCTCCTGATAATTGGCTTCTGCCTGTCTGGCTGGTTTCCAGCTGCTCAGGTCAATGGGCCTAGATGAGCAGGAAATGTAATGATGGGCCTGCAGACGAAGACCTGCAGCCGCTCGGCGCTGGG
>NW_019525035.1:936704-967576 GCF_002814215.2 Seriola lalandi dorsalis | reverse complement strand
TGGGGGCGGGGGAGGGACGAGCTGGGGGCAGATCAGCTCTGCACGGACGTTATTTACACTCGCTGGGTGAAAACAAGGAGGGAAATTATGAACGGCATGAAAATCACGCTGTTCAGCTTCAGCTGATGACATTTCAGTAAACAATCTGCCACAACACACCTTCCTGTTATTGTTTGACTGAAGCCGAATTATCCAAAAACTTTTCCTCTCTCCCGTCCTAATGGATTTGTTTTTCTCATTATTAATCGGCAGGCTTTCACACCGAGCTAATTAAGATGAGAAATGCAAGGAAAGCTGACTTTTCTCCAGGTGGCAGTGCGCCCAGCCCTGAGATTTTATCACATTAATGGATGGCAGGAACATTACAGCAATACAACGTCAGCGCTGGTTGGTTTGGCTGAATGATTTACAGCAGATAACTGAGTTACTCTGATTTTTGGGCGATAAGAGACGATACAAGCAACACTTGTTCAACAGAGTGACGCAAATCTACAGGAGGAACGTTACAAAGAACTTTCATGTCACTTTTGTATGATTAGATTTCTAAAAGGTGAAGCAAACAGGCAGAAAATGATGCAAAACAACCAAAAACACCACGGAGCGAGTTGTGAAGATTCACAGGCGACGATTTTAAAACCACGAGAAACTGTCGACGTCAGAGAAGATTCTGACTTTCAGCAGCTCTCAAATCTACATTTCCCACTCGATACACTGGGTTTAAATAAGTAAGGAAGGGTGGCCAGGTGTCGCTAATTACCAAGCACCTGTAACACACACACACACACACACACACACTCTACACAGGATAAGTGGCGAGGTGGCGTTGGGGTCGTCACAGTGAATCCAAATCCTCACATCAGAGGTTCAGGAGCTGAAGACTTCACTGTTTCCATGGAGCTACAGTTTCCGACCCTGTGACTCATTTCAAAGTGTGTCCCTGAACGCGTCTCAGCAGCGTTTCATATTGGCAATACAAATGAGTCAACTCTCGGTCCTTGTGGACTTCATTAACCGTGGATTTGGAGACTTCAGAGTTGTCCTCTGCTTACCCACAACTCCTTTCTCTGCACACATGATCACAGAGTCCCGAGGTGAGTCTCCACGCTCTAATCCTGCTCACGATTGGTCAGGTGGACCCACGACAGACCCGGTTCCTGACCCGACTTCACTAAAGACACTTCCTGCACTCGCAGCTGTGAGGAGGGGAAAAAAGCAGATTATAACAAATGAATATTAACGGTTAATGTTAATACACAGTCCAACAGTGGGATTAAACTGAATCCGCTGAAGCCTGTCGACAGAACAGGACCATTATAATAAGTCCAATTAAAACAAAGTTCAAAGAAATGCTTGTGTGTGAATAAGTTCAGTAACAGTTCTTCGACCAAAAGCTCCACCTCTGTGAAGCTGTGTCCGTCTGAACGAGTCATCCCGCCCTCCGTCCTCCTGCAGATCTGAAGCCCGATACCTCGGGTTCACTCATCACTCAGCTTCTCCTCCCGGTTCATAAATGCAGTTATGTCATTTCTCTGAGATCTGGTTTCTGCCGGAGATAAGTTTTGTTCATTTAGCCGAGGGGGAAGTGACTGAATGAGGAAGCAGTGCAGATAAAACTTTCTACTGGGAATTTGTTTCTTTATTCATTCGTTCACATTTCGCCAGAAGCCTGTTTTCGTCTCTCGTCCCCGGACAGAGGATGTAAAGTCGTCCTAAAAAAGAATTTTCAAAAGGTCCCATATTTTCCTCTTCTTCTGTGTTTTATTTGAAGTGTTGAAAGATATATTTGTAAAAACCATCTCAGTGTAGTTTCACATCTCCTCTCTCAGGCTTCTCTCTGGAGCTCTAGTAACAACAGGTCAGTCAGCCAATCAGAAGAGAGGAGGTTCTGAGCCTCTCTTCTGATTGGCTGACTGTTTTCTGAGTGATCCAATAAAAATATAGCAGATTTCAGGTAAAAACACTCAGAGAAACCAAATCCTGCAAGGTTTGGATGGTGGGTCCAGGTGGGCGGGGCTTGGTGACTGCTTTGTTGTGACATCACAAAGTTCCAGAAGTCCTGACGGCTGGTTTTAAGGCTCAGTTTCTGAATACAGGCTGTGTGCATTTCTCTGTGGACTGAGGCTTTGATACTTTCACAGTATTAATATAGAAGCTAGAGCTGATCTATAATCACACTACACATGGACACAGACCTTTAGTCTGTGTTTCTTTCAAAAAATATTTGTTGCTGTAAATCCATGGAATATAAACCCAGTTTTAGGAGACTGATTCATCCGAGTTATGACTCAGACTGGGAAACACGTGACTTCTCGGAAAGCTCCAATATTTCCAACTTTGCACTTAGTGATATTGAAAAGTGTGGAAACAGTCTGCCCTTCACATTAATTACAACTGGAGTTTAACAGATGTAGTTGTTGTATTGTCAGCGCAGAAGGTTTTAAAGGAACACTCTGCAGACACGCTCCTGCTTCCCCATCTCCACCACGTCTTTAACATATGAGCCAGTATGATTCTACTTTCTTTACCTGAAGAAGAAGAAGAAGCAGAAGCAGAGCAGGCGAAATATCAACTCCTTCTGCTCACTCCTCAGCTGTTTACTTTTAATTCCACAGTCACTTGTGCTTCAGGTTTGAGAGGCCACAGTGTTGGACTCAGAGACGCCACAGTTTCAGCTGAGAGTTGGTTCATGCAGGGATGTTTCTCTGGATCCAGAATCAGCAGAGATAATATATAATCGTTGACTCACTTCTAACAGGCTTTCGTATCACAAATATTTAGTTCCTCCTTATTTCTTATGGACTGTGCGTTTCTCGCAGCTGTTACACCGTCTCTCATTGACAGGTTTCATTTGAAGCCAGAAAAATAACACGGGAATTTGAAAAAACAAGAATTCAAGCCCCGTAAAGAAGCAGAAAGAAACGTTAGTGTTAACACACAAAAAAAATGTTGAAATAGTAGAAACACACAGTAGAAACGCTGCAGACCAAAGGAACCACAGTGCATGAGAGGTGAAGTGTTGAGTGACTGAGTGAAACGCTCAGCAGCAGTGAAGTGCACAGTTTGGAGATAATGGATAAAAACAGCAGCGTGTTCCTCAGAGAACTTCGTAATGAGCGGAGCGCTGTGGTCGTTGTTGGCGGAGGAACCGGGCATGTGCGACGCGCCGAGTCTCTCCTGTGAGCGGTGTGTTCGACTCCCACTCTCTCTCTCTCTCTCTCAGCTGATTATTTTCTGCAGTTTTTAACATGTATCTGCAAAGAACTCCGGGCAAAGCTCTGCGGTGACGCAACCGAGCTGAAGCTCAACAGAGTCGACAATGTGATGTCAGTGTGGCGGGCAGCAGGTCCCGCCCCCAGGCTCAACACGCCTCAGTGCCGTGCAACGCCGCGCCGCCCACGGCCCCAATGAGATTACTGCAGGTTTACTTATTAGGGATTCATTTAAAACGTGATCCACGCGCTCGGCCTCGGTTTTCTCCCCGGGTTTGTCAGGAGGAGGAGATGGAGGAGGCGGAAGGAGCGCTCTGGTTTCCTCGTGGGAGTGTGGCGGTTGGCGTTAAGTCGAGCCTGCTAATGTTCCCGCAGTGAGTCGTGGTTACGCTCTGATCTGATTGGACGTAACATCAGGAGGGGGTGTATGTGCACACACTGGCACCCGTGAATCCATGCTGATAATGTGTGTTCCTGTGTGTGTGTGTGTGTGTGTTTTACATAAAAATTACATAATCCAGACCGAAGCGTTCATGCTTTTCTTCACAAATGTGTTTCTCTGCACCCTAAAACACACACACACACACACACACACACACACACACACACACACACACACACACACACACACACGCCTCACTTCACTTTAACTTTTCAGTTTAAAGCGACTTCACCGAGGAAAACTGTAGAGAAACAGTGACTGTCTATTTTTATAATGTTTATATTTTATATGAATACATTTCCATTTTGATTGAAATTACAATTAATCAATTATTTACAAATACACAGTTGAACCAGGAACACTGTTGTTTTTATCTTAACATGAATTCTTGATTCTTTTTTTTTTGCTGTAAGCTGCATAAAAACATAACAAATAAATCATTATCAAGTTATTAAATATTATAAATATATTGTTTAATGAGTTTATTTATATATAGTCTCCGGGTAAAGTGCACGACTGCTGTGGAAGTACACACCTCAGGTTTGGTGTGGATCAGGTTCATGGTCCCCGGAGGATGAACCCCTCGGAGAGTGGCGATCCTCTGACTCTTCCTCTGGCGCCACCGTGAGGTTTGTTGTTGTGAGGGAAACATCTCGTCGTCTGTCGGATGAAGCCGTGATGACGTGGTTCAGACGTTCATGTTCCCCTGAGGATGAACTGTAATGACTGATCCTCTGACTTCTCCTCTGGCGCCACCATCAGGTCAACATTTTTAATTTGACTAATATTTTGCTTCATGATCAAACACCTGTCGAACTAATCACATTCCCATCAGCCTCCGCTGCACTTTGTTTTTCAGGCTCATTAACTCATGTGTGTGTTAGCATGCTAGCATGCTAACATTAGCGTGTTGTCAGTATTTATAGCTGCAGCCTCACAGAGATGCTAGCATGGCGGTCTCCCCCGACGCTCAATGATACGACAACACAATTAATTGTGAATCATTAAACACCAGCAGGCTCGAATCAATAATCAATAATCTTCAGCAGCTCAACATGTTCGTCCCACCACAGGATCAGTTACTAACCTGCGAAACAGAACCGTGACGTGTGAACAATCTCTCCTGCTGGAGAAGAAAGAGACGGGTTTACAGACACCTGTCAGTGATTGGATCAGGTGATCAGCTCTGAGGTAAACAATCACAATCAAAGTGAGAGATGGAAACAGGTGAGAGAGGAAGTGAAGGGTGAGGAGGGAGGAGGGAGGAGGGAGGGAAGGCTTGTGAAAGCGGACAGATGAAGCTCCCTGTGACAGACAGTGGTGTGTGAGTGTGAAGCTGCATCTTCAGGACAAACACACGTTCATGAATTTGAACATGAACTCGACAAATATTGATTCACTGAGGTGGAAACGTCTTTTGACACAAACAACATTCATTACAGTCCATTTCCTGCGAGGCTTGTTTTCACTTTTCCGCTCGGTGGAGTCTGAGGAAGAACACACACACACACACACACACACAGACACACAAACACACACACACGCACACACACACGCACACACACACACACACACACACAAACACACACGCACACACACACGCACACACACAGACACAAACAGACACACACAGACACAAACAGACACACACACAAACACACACGCACACACACAAACACACACACACACAAACACGCACACACAAACACACACACGCACACACAAACACACACACACACACACACGCACACACAAACACACACACGCAAACACGCACACACAACACACACAAACACACGCACACACACACAAACACACGCACACACAGACACACACAAACACACACACACACACACACACACATCGCTCTTTATTTTTTATTTTACCTCCTTTAGATTTAACCTGAGTGTATTTGAACAGATGATGATGAGAGACGCTGGAGGAAGATACAAGCTGCTGAGGGATAAACACAAGATGCTAAAGACTCATATCAAACTCGTTCCTTTTCCTAGATGCATAAAGTTTATTATGTTTTTAATGTTTATTCAACGTTTACATTTTTACGTACTAGAATCACTGGAACGTTTCCACATCTGACACTTTTGATCCGTGTGTTGATCCGTGTGTTGATGACTCGGACTTAAACAACTTATTTTAACCCAAAACCACGATCTTTTCCTAAACCGAACCGTGACCGCTCCATAAGCTGAACCACGTTTGTTACTGTAACCATGACGACGGAGGTTTGGTATACCTATATTTCAGGTTGGAGGACTTGTTGTTTTTCCAGCGGGTTCCTGCAGGAAACAGCAGGCGGTTCAGGTACAGTCTGTCAAATACAGCGCAGCCGCCCCAACACTTCCTGTTCATTATTAAATGTGTCAGATTTCACATTAAGACTGGAGCTACAACTATTTCTCCAGTTGTGTGTGTGTGTGTGTGTGTGTCAGGTGTGTCAGCTGCTGCAGCTGCTCGACTTGTGTTTTTGTCTGTATATTAACTTCTTATCTGAATTTCTATATGTGTCATCTTCTGACAGAGGAAGTCAGGGAGTCACTGTGAGTCCTGTTTCTCTGGTTTCCTCTGCTTAAAGTCCTGTTTTTAGTTTACTGCAGTGATGATTTATGTTGATATTTTAGTTGGTGGCGTTTTGCCCTTTTTTCGTCAGTGTTTTGTAACAGGCTCCGTATCAACAGGACCCAGGCAGAGGGAGATAAACCGAGCAGTCTTCCTCACACTGTGTTCTCGGTGAGAGAAAGAGAGAGGGAGGAGGAGGGCAGGAGGGTTGGAGACGGGCCGACGCAGCGAGGGTGGACAGGAAGTCCAGAGCAGGAGAATCAGAGATGATATTTCTCATTAAGTCTCAGTGGTCTGACAGAAAAGCAGCAGGACTGGTTCAGTCTGGGCTCCAGGTCCTGGCCTCATCAACAAATATTTATTTTCCATTCCAGAGAAAAACACAGAGAAAAACCAGAAGACACGTCAAACGCTCTCTGTGCAGCTTCTGTGACGTGAACATTTGCTGTTTTTCATACTCCTGACACACGACCCACGGGCCGACTGTGCAGCAGCTGGATCAGGTGACCTCCAGCAGCTGGATCAGGTGACCTCCAGCAGCTGGATCAGGTGATGTATGCAGTGAGTCCACATCAGGAGGAGGTCAGGGAGGATGAATTGGATCGACAAAACACAGGAGGCCGATGTCTGGTCGCCGTGGTTGCATTATTTCAAGACAAAGAACCTGGAGGTTTGTGTTTCCAAGATTCATCCAGTGATAAATGTGATGAAAAATATTCATGAGAGCCGTGAGACGTGGTGTGCTGGTCCTGGATCAGAGGACTGAGAGCCAGACGGTTCATGTAGAAGCTCAGAGGTGTTTCACAACCGTGTGTGTCATTTGTCTCCCACCAGTTTGTGCAACACTCCCACATTGAAAACACTGAGCCGTCTGTCACACACACACACACACACACATGCATAATGCTGCTTTGACAAAAACAACACACACGTGCTCGTCTGTCTGCTGTGACTCACACACAGATGGTTCATGTTTTACTGTGATTAAAATCATTAGAGTGAAACACTGATGCAGCTTCTGTCTCACATCCCTCTCGACTTTGTGACTGCGTAGGAGGCAGTCAAAGCTCTGCTCACCTGCACAGGTGTGTCCAGTTCCTCTGATTGGATCTCAGCTCGGGCTGAAGCTGGGCGGAGCTCTGCTGGGAGCTACAGTGGACGTGAGAGTGAGGGATCTGTCAATCAAACGCACGCTCATGAGAAGAGCCGTGAAGAGTCACTGGTTTAAAACAACATGGATCTCACAGTGATGATGACCTGCAGACCGGCGGCTCTGACGCTGGAGACGTGTGATCTTCCAGTCCTGAGCGCGAACACGTTTTTACAGCAGGAGTTAAAGTCTTAATCCACAGAGAGCTGAAAACAACCCTCACAGCCTGCCAGCTCCTCCTCTTCTCTTCCCTCTTTTTTCATGACCCAGAAACTGGTCTCTTCCTCATCAGGAAAATTCTTCCACCTGAGCCGAAGCAGCGTTTGGATCTGGATTTAAAGTTAGAATCAAAGAAATCTTCACAAGGAGTTAAAAGATTCCAGGTTTTACACTTTGAAGTGTTGATCCATCAGAAGATATAAAAACCATCAGTGTAGTTTTACATCTCCTCTCTCAGGCTTCTCTCTGCAGCTCTAGCAACAACAGGTCTGTGAGCCAATCAGAAGAGAGGAGGCTCTGAGCCTCTCTTCTGATTGGCTGACTGTTTTCTGACTGATCCAATAAAAATATAGCAGATTTCAGGTAAAAACACTCAGAGAAACCAAATCCTGCAAGGTTTGGATGGTGGGTCCAGGTGGGCGGGGCTTGGTGACTGCTTTGTTGTGACATCACAAAGTTCCAGAAGTCCTGACGGCTGGTTTTAAGGCTCAGTTTCTGAATACAGGCTGTGTGCATTTCTCTGTGGACTGAGGCTTTGATACTTTCACAGTATTAATATAGAAGCTAGAGCTGATCTATAATCACACTACACATGGTCCATGTGGCAGAAGTTTGTTCATCAGTGTGCGGACGTCAGTTCACCCTCCGATCTGTCACTACACTATGACCACACTCCTCCAACAACAGCTGTGTGTCTACAGTGTGTTATATACAGGTGTGAGCAGACTCTTCTTCAGGCAGGAGCTCTTGCTGTATGACTGTGATGAATTCCTTTTCCACCTTCACAGCAGAGTTACATCAGGTAGCGACGCCTGAGAGAACTCACAGGTTTTATAAAGTGACTGCGGTGTAATAAAAAGCACTTATGTGAGTCATATTTCAAAATGAAGAGTTTTCAGTGTGTTTCTGAAACATTGTCCGATCAGTTTTCAGGCTGCGGCGTTTCTTTTAAACCTCTCTGCTGCAATCTGACAGCAAATCCAGAAAGTCTCCATCTCCTCTGTCTCCTCTCTTCTTCCTCTTCATCTCCTTTGTGTCGCACTTGATCCTCTTTAATCTTCGCTCCGACTCGTGTCGGGGATTTTTTTTCTTTTTCCTTTTTCTCTTTTCCGTCTTGTGTCTCTTATTTCATGTATTTAGAGCAGAGAGGTGCCGTCAGGGACAGAGGGAAGAAGAAGAACTTAAAGATGGAATAAAAAGCAGCTTTAGATTTCTGTGATTGTGTGTGACGGACGCTCGGGGGTTTTATCTGAAGAACACACTGGCTCCGGGAGAAGTGCCAACAATGTCACCTTGACAAATAACATTTGATCAGCTGGATGAGAAGCAGACAGAGGTTTAAGGCTAATAATGATATTTTCTGTCTCTTTGTTTCGTCTCCTTCAGTCTGTCAGCCACAGCTCCACCGGACTGTGACCATGAATATTATGGCCGCGGTCGTTCAGACAAACTAATCACCTTCTTTGTTTGAACCCACGTTTCCGTGTCACTCTGCGCTCGCCCTCCGAGCGGCAGCTCGACATTTAGCCTGAATATCATCATCCGGGATTTTAATAACAGCAGCAGATGCTCGTCCTTGAGTTTCAGGGTCTGACAGCTCTCATCAACTGTGCTGTATCTGCTCGATCACCTGTCAATCACGCAGTGCGGGGGCGGGACTGCGACGTTGTCTGTCTTCAGTTTTTGGGGTTTTTTTGTAGTTTTGCAGGATTTCGTGTCGTGTCTGTTTTGCTGCTTATTTAAAAAGCAGTTTGACACTTTGAGAAATACATTTTACACTTTCTGATGCCTCGTGTCTCTCTGATAAATATGAAGCGACGGTGTTCAGTGGGTTAGCCTAGCTTAGCATAAAGATATCAATCGGTCAACTTTAGAGAGAGTGGATATCCTTACCTATGGACGGACCCAGGCTAGCTGTTTCCCTCCGTTTCCAGTCGTTATGCTAAGCTAAGCTAAAAAAGCTGCTGATCGTAGCTTCATATTTCCTCTACAGTGATTATTTGACTGTAAAACTGCTTCTGATGATGGTTAGGGCTTTACAATAATAGTTTGGTTTTGGGGAATTTTTTTGTAATTATTCAAGCAGATGTATTTTTGCTTTACACACACACACACACACACACACACACACACATATCTACATCACAGAGGCTCATTCCCTCCTCTCTTCTGTCTCCTGCAGGAATCTCGATGCCGATTCCTGTGCTGGGACTCAGAGACCACTCCAAGGTTTTCAAAGATGGCAGCTGCGTGCTGACGGACAACAACTTCGTGCTGGTCGGCTCCTTCGTGGCGTTCTTCGTGCCCCTCACCATCATGATCGTCACCTACTTCCTGACCATCAACGCCCTTCAGAACGAAGCCACCCTCTGCCTGGACCAGCTGGTGCCGCGGCCCAAGTGGAGCACGACGTTCACCTTGAGCTTCTTACCGCAGACCTCGCTGTCCTCTGAAAAACTCTTCAGACGCTCCATAAGCCGTGAGGCCGGCGGCAGAGGAAGCAGCGGCGGCCTGGGAGGAGCCCGTGGGAGCGTGTCCGGCTCGCTGTTCGGACGCCGCACCATGCAGTCGATCAGCAACGAGCAGAAGGCGTCCAAAGTCCTCGGGGTGGTGTTTTTCCTCTTCGTGGTCATGTGGTGTCCGTTCTTCATCACCAATGTGCTGGTGGTGGTGTGCGACCCGGCGGTGTGTGACGCAGGACTCATGGGAGGTCTGCTGAACGTTTTTGTCTGGGTGGGATACCTGTCCTCCGCGGTCAACCCGCTGGTCTACACACTGTTCAACAAAACGTACCGCGCGGCGTTCCTGCGCTACGTTCGCTGCCAGTACCAGCCGCAGAAGAAGCCTCTGCAGCTCATATTGGTGAACACCATCCCGCCGCTGGCGTACAGCTCCACCCAGCTGCCCTTGGGCGACATCGGGAAGCTAAGGAACGGAGCGCTGCACTCTGGTGGCGAGGAGAAGGAGCTCTACTTACCCGGGCAGGAAACGGAGACGCGTAGGCCGGACAAAAGCCACGGAGACAAAGACGAAAGCTGTGTGTGAGACGGAAGAAAAAGCTGGTTCAAGCTCGATCCTGAATCAGATCAAACTCTCACGTCTAACCTCTGCGGTTGCGTCGTTCTCGGGAGCAAAGGGTTGAAGGTGTAAAGTCAAAGTGCCAAAGACAAAGTGCCTCCCAGTCAAAAACAGAGGTCAAGCTTCGCCTCTCAGTGCAATCTCCAGGAAGTTTGTTCTAGTCCTGATCCTCCTCATCAGGGTCAGTCGCTTCAAGTTTCCTTGTTACAACAAAATCACCTTTAACAAGCATTTACCCCCAGATGATGTCAGTCAAGAGCGTTTCATGTATTTAAATCTCAATGCTGTTTAAAGCCTCCGGCACACTGCCACAAGTTTTATTTTTCACTTGAGATTCTTCTTTTTCAGTATCTTTCAGTCTGAGGGTCAAATGAAACAGAAGGAGGCGCAGTTCGTGTAAATGATGTTTTCTAACAAACTCTGCAGACAGGAGATTAAAAAAAAAAAGTTCTTCACATAATCTCATTTCCCGTGGAGCGACCTCAGCCACCCCCTTCAGTCAGGTGGCCTCTACCTCCCATGATACCTTTGGGTGGATCAGCGGGGCTTAGAATGGATTTCCTGCCCCCTTATCAGATGTTAGCGCCGGAGAGGCAGATCCAGGAGGAGCCCGGACTCGCCGGGGCTCCAGACTCTCGCAGGGTCGGATAAAGCTGCCAAAAAAAAGAAAAGGAGTAAAGGCTCCTGCTGCTTCTGTGTTTTCAACACTGACAATAAATATCAGACGGTGATGAGGTCACACTGTTACTGAGAGACGACGTGAATAAATCTATATTTGTATTTTGTGCAGATGTATGTGAATAAATGTAGATGATTGTCGAGGGTGAAAATATTTTATTGACCGATGAGAGGATGGTTTTTGTTCCTGGTGTGACGCAGTGAGAAGAGGAGCGGAGAGCTAATGTTCCCAGAGACTAGACATACACCTGGTCCAAGATACTTAAAGAGGAGGGAAAACATCACAGGTGCGTGGTGTTGCTCAGGTGGGATCTGAGATGCTGCAAATAAAGTCAAAGATAAACCTGAGAGGAAACAACTCGTCATAAATTCACTCTACAGGAAGTAAATACATATCTTCCAAAATAAAAGATATATTCCAACATCCGGTGAAGACCCAGCAGGTGAAATGCTCAGCAGGGGCGTTGTAGCTAGGTGCTAGCTCAGGTGATATTAATGTGGTTGTTGTTAGACAGGGCTACACACACAGCTACAGGTGTGCACTTTAGTACGACACAGTGTAAAGGAGAGGATACAGTTTCTAGGGGCAGGCTGTAATAATGCAGAATTATATTAACAGACAATTACAAGATATGCTATAATATGTGTATTATTTAAGCACTTTATGAGTTCCAGGTGCTGGAACGGTAAAATTAAGTGTCCCACCCCCACCTCCACGCCCCATTAGACTTTACACTGACTGTATATGAAGCACAATAAAACTGCTCTTTCTAGTCCCTGAAGGCGTCTTCACAGCAAATTAAATCATTACGGTTAAAACATTCACAACACAAACAGTAATAAAGGAGCTTATTTTAGATCGAGGCGTCACATTGACAGTTTTAACGACATCGTTTGTATAATGTTGGTCTACAGGGAAACACAGTTTGGGTTTAACACTGTTAGTACGTCCACGGTTCATTTAACGACAAGCACGTGAAACCAAAAGCAACAAGAAGAAGAACAGTCCACAAATCGCTGTTTGACTCTGGACCAGAACTCCTCACAGCTGAAGAGAAGGCTAAAGGCTAAAGGCTAACGCTAGCTCAGGGTGTATTAAAAGTTAAAGAGTTGATGCTCGTTGCACGAAATGTGAGAAGAAGAAGAAAGTGTTTCAGCCAAAGCAGCAGCAGTCAGGTTATAGTCACTACAGGTGTTACTTACAGCTGCACACGAGGAGCTAAGACATGTATAAACTCTTTAGCTTTACGGCAACATTTAGCAGTGATGCACTTTCTACTTCCTGCTGCGTCACAACCAGGGGTAGGTGGCTGAGAGGCGGGAAAGGCAGGAGGGAGGGGCAGGGTGAATGAATGAATAAACTGAGACACGTCATTTTTACTCCTCAGTTTTTGTACAGAACAAACAACAGCTGTTTACCACATTCCCGGTCGTTATGCTATGCTAAGCTAAGCTATGCTAAGCTAACCAGCTGCTGACTGAAGCTTCACCAGACATGAGAGTGGGATCCGTATTAACATATAAGTTTCAGTTTTTGAATGAAGTGAAATGGAGATTTTGTCTGAATCATGAAGGAAATTTCAAAATTGAATTTTGTTTTTTCGTCAGAAAAATGTAAAATTAATATTTTGGTTCGGTTTTTCCACTTTTGGACTACAAAACTGAAAAGTGAAGTAGCTCCACACAGATCCATGTCGTCATCTGATGGTTCATTTTCCCGTTCTGTTGGACGCTGTTGCGGTGACGCTGCCTCGGACAAAAACTTTATTCACACTGATCACGGACAAAACCAGAAAAATAAAACAAAACCTCAGAGTTTCCCTGTACAGGCTTCAGGATGAGCAGAGCAGCCACGGTGGATGAAGGACTGTCGTCTGACCATCTCGTTAAGTCTTTGTCGTGTTGCTCATCCCGGTCCAGGACCTGGACCCGCTCAGATGATGTAGCTGCAGTCTGTGTGTAGTTCTGTTGCTGTTGCAGTGATGTGAAGAGCACCAACACCTCCCTGCTGATGTAACTGTGGATCCACAGAGGAGGTGTGTTTTTAAAATCCTCAGTAGTGTTTGATGTTTGATGGTGACGGTCACGTTTCTTTTCTATGTCAGCTGTGGAACCGTTTTCAAATCAGAGTAAAGAGAAAAACTGGAGATGAAACATTTTCCACGTGTGTGAGAGTTTGATTTGTTCATATGCTAATTATGACACAATCTAACACAAATATGAAAAATGCAGCACAGGAAGGTTCAGGTTCAACATAATTACAGAACGCCGGTTCTGGTCCTGCAGTCCGGGTGTTCTCACCACGTTTCTTCTGTTTAGCCTGAGGCGTCTGAATCCAAATCATTTCCAGGACAGATCCCCAGACACTGACTGAGCTTGGTGTGTTTTGATGCCTCTTCACAGACTTGTAGCTGCAGCTGAACACATTTACATTCATAAAATAAAGTAGGTTACTGGGAGAAGCCAGATCAGAGACTGTGTTTACAAGGACTGCAGCAGCGCAGCTGTTAAAGCAGGACTATGAACCTTCTTGCTGAGCAGCAGATACGGCGCCCTCTGCAGCCACAGGTTGTAATTACAGCACGCTGGTGCAGCGTAGCTCCAGAAGCTAACAGCTCGTGGGTTAGCCTCAGGTAACAAACACAAAATCACCACCTCAGAACAAACCAGCAGTCACACTGTCTCAACTCATCCGAACCCACAGCAGCTGAGTGCTAACATGGAGATGCTAGCAGCTAGCGTCTTCACCTCTGCCATTATGTCTGTACAGACAATACACAGCTAGCTTCTTTTAGCTAGCTGAAGACCTGTAGTTGCAGGTGCAAGATACAGTCTCACACCAAAGATACTCTATAATAAAACTTTTTTTAACCGTAACTCCAGACTTCACACAACAATCATGACAAAATCTCACACAAATGTTTAATATTTTATCTGACTCTGGAAAAACAGGGATGTGACCTGGAACTAGTCTGAGTGGTGGAGGCAGACAACCAGGAGGAGGTGATCTGGCCCCACAAAGCAGAACAACTGATGAGGTGAAAACACGTAAAGTCCTCTAATTTGAAAACTAGCTATCATAGTTGAGTTGTGAGGGTTTGGTTGGGGACGGTGGAGCTGGGCTGACCGGCAGGAAACACCTGAGTGAGGCAGAGGGCGAAGATCCAAACAGGACGGGGCAGGAAACAGAACCGCCGACAGGACTCCACTTAACAGCGACGTCCGACTCCGTTTCTTTGTTCTTTCTGCAGCACAAACAATAAAAAGCTGCTCCGCTCTGATTCATTCGTCATGATTCATGTTCAGACTGAAATAAATGTGGAGAACCACAGAATGCACACACTGAGACCTGTGATGGAAATTAGGGAGGAGAGAGCGAGAGAGAGAGAGCGAGTGAGCCTGATATTGTACTTATCTGATTCGCCCACAGCAAGTTCTGTCCAACCATCCAGTTTTTCTTTGTGAAGAATTTATCTTTACCCCATCTGTCTTGTGCTGTTTAAAATAGCACCAGCCAAGAGCTGTTCAGAGAGCACACACACACACACACACACACACACACACACTGTATCTGAGTATCTTCACCAGCTGCTGTACAGCGATGCTTTAGCTAAATGCTAACATGCTGAAGTTTAGCAGGTATAATATTCACCCAGTCTTGGTTTAGCATGTTAGCATGCTAACAGTTGATAATTAGCACTAAACACAAGGTACAGTTGAGGCTGATGATGTCGTTGGTTCTGCAGGTGTTTGATCATAAACCAAAGTACTGGACAAATTCAAATGTGACCTGAATTCTTTGAAAATCAAGCAATTGTTAATTAAATGTCACTTTATTCTGAAAGGATATATTGCAAAAAGAAATTATGTTAAAAAAACATTCAGGAAAATGGGACATTTAGAAAGTAGTAGGTTGGTTGTGATTGATAGTTTGATCTGTGCGAGTGTCTGGTCTTCTGTCGTGTTTGTTCAAATAAAAACGAGTGACCTGATGCTGGCGTTAGAGACAAAGTCAGAGGATGGTCTGAATTCATCATGGCAGTCAATTCCAATAGTTCTTAAGATGACACGTCTGAAACACTTGAACCTTTTTAACCTCCATCCAACATCCAGATGTTTTGACGTGCACATCAGTGCGACTGTATCTGAGCAGCTGAGATTAAAACTTTTACTTTCTGGTTTTATGAGCTGCAGCGAACGAGCTAATGTAATCATGTTGAACATTTTATAAGGGTTTTAAATATTCACTTGATGGCTGTTGTTATTTCTGCACGATCACAGTAATCCGTCCGAAAGTTGCTGAGATTCTTTCAGGATCCGACTGACGGACTGACGTTGATGTTGACGTCCTCACACCAGCAGCTAAAAGAAGTGTGACTTGTTTATAACTGAGATGGAAACAGAAGCTTTTAAAACCTACAGAAATTAGGAGTTTGACGTCTCATTACACATTTATCAGTGTGTGTGTGTGTGTGTGTGTGTGTGTGTGTGTGTGTTGATAAGATGCTGAAGGCTGTGACTTTATAATCCTCTGGGTGGGTCATAATCCATCAGCCAGCTTTCTGTGTATGCAAATTATGGTCGTGAAATGTCAGTCAGCATGACTGCTCTGGTTGGTGCACCTGCTGCTCCACACACACACACACACACACACACACACACACACACACAGGCCATATCATTACCCTTTAAATACACACATATCGCCTCCTATTTAATCTTGTTCCATTTGGGCCATAAATTATTCAAATAGATGATCACTTGAATATTCTCGACTCCTCGGCTCAAAAAAAGAAAAAAAAAACAGATATGAGGCGGAGAAGAGTCTTAAAGAGAAGCTCACAGTAAATACACTTTCACTTTAACCCCATCGTGACATTTAGGTCCAAAATCAAAATGTCCTTGCAGAAGTTTCCTCTGAGCGTCGGTCATCTCAGACGAGGTTTTTGTTGGGGAGTAAAAAGTTCAGTTTTTAAGTGGTTTTAGGGAGCGAGAGGTAATTAAAGGATTCCTCCCAAATCCCTCCGGAGATAGGCGTAGGCAGAAGAGGGGGATTAATTACAAATCAGAGCGGGGAAAGAGGGAGAACACAGGAAGAGACGAAATGAGAGAGAGGGGTCTGGAGAACAGATGAATGTGCAGAAAAGACAACAACAAAAAATGAAAAACAAGAGGGCAAGAGATGGAGGGATGACGGGACGAGAGGAGAAGAGGCGAGAGGAGGGGAGATGAAGGCATGAAGAGAGAGAGGAGGGGAGATGAGAAATAAGGTCAGGGAAAACAAGAGAAGAGGGGGAAAAGAAGGAGAGGAGAAAAGGAAGAGGAAGGTGAAAAGACTCCATCCCTCCATCTTCACCTCTCCTCCTCCTAAGGCAGAAAGAGAAGAAGGTGCATCCAACATGGCCGCCTCCGTTACATCTTCTGGCTTTTGTCGGTTTGTTTCAGTTCAGCTCCTTTAAAAGACAAAACATCCGTCACAGTTTTCACCTCAGTGACTGAGGATTCGTTCCAACATCTTCCTTCAGGCGTCAAACTGAACTCTAATGAATTTAATTTCAGTAACAGACAGATGAAGCGATAGTGAGTTTATCAGAAGATCTTTAAGGTTGAATATTGACTCTGAGGGACCCCCCCCCCCGAGGCCGAAGATTAAAACACAAGCAGCAGATATGAAAATAATCCAGAGGCAGGAGGAGATACCACAAACCTGATCCCACACTTGTCACTCATTCACTGCCCCCTCATCCTTTCATCTCCGTCGTCTCCCCGAGCGGATCTCACAGGGATTAGAGGATGTGTGTGTGTGTGTGTGTGTGTGTGTGTGTGTGTTCAGGCTCCGCCGGGTTATTGATCATCATCTGCATTTGTGGTTTTACTCCGTGTGTTTACACTCAGCAGGATCCACACCGCTGGATCTGAGCGGCCGCTGATCACAGAGGACGCCGGGTCGATCCGGTAAATCTGTAAAGTTACCGAGTTACTGCGTCTGCATCAGTAACCAACATTAAACTTAGAGTTTCCTCAGACGAGTGAGTCGGCTCATCTGTGATGAACCGGGATCAGCAACACCGAGACAACACTGTAATTTCTGGAATAAAGCTCAGACCCAATTTTCACTCAGTCACTGATGCGTTTTGGAAAATATCAGGTCACATCTCAAAAACCTCAAAGATGTTAACAAGGTGTAAATACAACCGTCTCTCCAAGACACTGATCATGTGACTAAATACAGCTGTTTGTATTTTATGATAATTTTCAATTTGTGTATCAAAAAGTTTTCATCTTTGACTGAGGTGGAAAAGTTCATTGAGCGCAGACACCGATCCTTAGCGCTAACATGTAAACACTCCCAGGCCGCGCTAATGATGCTAACAGGAGCGTATGAACCACAGCGCTCCGCAAACGCCTTTGTTACGTTTTGGATTAGCCAGGAGTTAGGGGCGGGGTCAGACATTGCCAAGATGGCGTCGGTGGAGCAGCTCACTCTGACATTAGCCGTTGTGCTTTCTGTTTTATTAAAGCAACAACCGGAGGAAAGCGGCTTCAAGCGATATCAATACGTACGATCACAAAGGAGGTGCTGATCCCCAGTCAGTCGCACACATTCACGCCCACTTCGCTGTGATTGGTCAGCTGTGAGAAGGTGAGACTGGAGGTGAACAGACAAGAGCAACACTATGAATGTCTTCCTGGAGAACCTGTCTGGAAATACGCAGCGTTATATTCAAAACAAGATCCCGCCCTGAGCCACCTTCCTTTCATCGTGCCGGGCTGTGAACTTTATTAACCTCCTGGTGGAGCTGTTAGACTCTGACTTTCATAGTTCAGATGAGAGTGTGCCGATGTGTTTGATGATAAAAACTCAGTCGGGAACTGATCTTCAGTTGAAGCAGATTTCTGGAAGAAGCTCGGGGACATTTTGAAGTGTTGATTATCACGTTTTTATATCAGAACATCTCTTCATGTGATCAGGCTTCCCCAGAGAGAACTCCTCTTCACACAGCCCGACTCTTATTATCCGAGGACGAGGAGGAGGAAGAGGAGGAAGAGGAGGAGGAGGAGTAAGAGGAGGAAGACAGACTGACATGTGCTTTAATAAAACAACTCATAAACAAGAACACAAATAAAGGACGAGCTAAATCGAATCTCTCACACCCACATTCACACACCCACAGAAGAAAGTTTCAGTGTGTGTGTGTGTGTGTGTGTGTGTGTGTGTGTGTGTGTGTGTGTCCACAAAGTGAGGACATGTTGGTCACTTTCCACGAGTTTACTCCTGCAAGACAAGAACATGCTGCTCCTTTAGCGGTTATTAATATACAGGAAACGTGGTAAACAAGTTAATAAAAAAAACAAACTCCATCCTCCAAAAGCATCGCACAGTAGAATCAACAGTTTCAACACAAACTGAACGTGAGAAGCTTCATTAAGGAGGATTTAATGATTGTTATTTTAATATGTGAGTATGAAGCGTACGTGTTTCAAATATTATCTCCATCACGGAGAACTCGGGAGCCGCTGTCCTCGCCGTGGTAACCAGATACTGACAGATTGATGACCCACAAACTTCACACGCCGTTCACTGTGATCGATCTGCGTTTAAATAAACGCGCAGGTTCAGATTGAAATGATCCTGCTGCAACACACCGAGCCTCTTCATCATCCTCCTCCTCCGCCTCCTGCTGTGATTTACCACCAGATTACATGGATCCAGCCCATCTTCAGCCCATGTTACACACAGTTCACTGTCCGAATGAATAATGCCCTGTAAAGACCGGCAGGCCACACGCTGGCTGACGGATTACAACACATGAACACACTGTGAGTTTGATACAGGAAGCAAAAGATGGAAGAAGAACAGACGGTGAGAAAAATACCAAAAGAAATGAGGAAAGACAAAAGGAGAAGAAATGGATGGTTAAAAAAGACAGGAATTGCAGGGACAAGAGGAGCGGCAAAACTGATGAAGAAGAAAAGATCAGATTTTTGTTGATGTGAGTGACAGAAGTGTTGAGAGGCTCCTCAGAGGACCAGCGGTCTGCCGCCGCCGTCCACAGAGAATCAGTAACTGTGTGAAACCGAAGGAGCCGAGAGCCACAACACATCTGAAGAGTTCAGCAAGAGTTGACGTCAAAACAAAACCAACACAGACTCTCGTCACTGCAGCAAATACAAGTGCATGATGGTGTTGTTCGGTACTGGACGAGTCTGCTCGCTCTCTGTCGTCGTCCCTGTTTCAATAAAGGTTTGAATGGTTGAATGAGGAGCTGAATCCGCTGATGGTCACCAGTCATTTCAATTTCAATGAAGAGACTCTGGTGTAAAAGTTTGTTGCTGTAAACGTTGATGTGACTGGTCCTACAGAAAGAAAAGAAAGAGAGAGGGAGAGAGGTTGTCATGACGACTCTATTCAGTTCTTCAGTCCGCTGCTGCAGTGGCTGCTGGGAAACGCGGGATAATTGGCCCTGTAATAAAAGAGAAGCAAAACAATACATAAGCTGAGAATTCAGAGAGAGCACGCGCACGCACACACGCACTAACACACACGCACACACGCACTAACACACACACACACACACACGCACACAGGAGGTTGTGTTTGGTGGGAACATGAGGACCGTGCTCTATTAGTACGTTTAAAAACCACATGAATTTGACATGTGGTCACATGGTACATGCTTTTTTTTTGCACATGTGAAATTTAACATGTTAAAATCACATGTGAAATATGTGGAACACGTGCTGGCACATTAGAAACATGGTCGTGGAACATTTTCGTGGCGTACTGTGACGCCCGCGTACATGTTGTTGAAAATGTTGTGGTGAAACTTTGAAAATCTGAGTGTTTGTGACATGTTCCAACATGTGGTACCATATATGTTGACCTGGTCACCTGTTGACCCGGTCACCTGTTGACCCGGTCACCTGCTGTCAGACTGTCTCTGTTGGTGTTCTAGCACTGAAGTCATTACAGTTACCTGTTCCCTGTCGTCGGCTCCTGACTGAAACCTCAGGTGTTTACCTGCGACTCTGTCAGAACCTGATTCTGTTGTTCAGGTGCAACATCTGTCTCAGCTGTTAATTGGCACAAGGTTGGTACTCCACCAATCACATGGGAATCTGTTTATCCTGCTGACAAACCAACAGTGAGGTGTGTGTGTGTGTGTGTGTGTGTGTGTGTGTGTGTTGCTGAGGACCTGAGGAAGCTCAGTGTCGACAGTTAAGTCTGTAGGCTGAGAAAATCTAGAACACACACCCTAATGACATCAGTGATGATGTCACAACATCAAAGCCCTTCTCAGGCGATGACATCACACCAACATTGTCTAGTTATCAGAATCACAGACTCACACACACATTTGAGTTTCAGACACACAAACACACACAGTGACTCGACCACAGCTGGAAACACAAAGAGCCAAACGGAGGTCACCACTCTGACAGACACGTGCGGTGACTGGAGAAACTCCTGCTGTCAGGTGAGACGACAGGTACGAGCGGTAGAAAAAGAGAGGGAGTGAACTCTCTCGTCTGCTCCAACAGGAGAGAGAGCTGCGAGTCAGGGAGCAGCTGAGGGCCACAGAGAGGGAGAAGGCCCTTCGACAAGAGATGGAGAGTGTGAGACAAACCATCATCGACCAGAGTGTCACTAAGATCAAGGCCCTGGAGAGGGAGAGGGACAGCTTGTTGGAGGAAGTCCACCTTAAAACCAACAACTCCACCGTCAGTGACATCGCTGATGAGGTCACGGCCGAGAGGGCAGAGAAAGAGTCCGTTACAAAGCGAAGGGACGAGCTGCAGGAACAGCTGGAACAAGTTCAGCTGCAGCTTCGCAGAGAGAAAGATCTGCGTGAGGAGAAGCGGCTGAGGGACTCCGAGCGGGAAAACGTCCTCCGCCAACAGATCAGCGAGCTCGGAGAACAGCTCCGGAGGGAGCGCCACGAGTGCACGGCTTCATTTGTGCCGAAGCTCAAAGCCTCGCAGAGGGAGAACGCAGCCGTCAGCGCTCAGATTCAACAACTTCAAATGAGCAGCGGGGACAAACAGCTGACTCTCAGAGATTTGTCCAAAAAGGACGGAGCTGAGAGCGAAGAGCGAGTCACCGAGATCCATCACGACGCATCGGCCAACGACTCAGAGGAGACAAAGGTCCTCGGTCAAGAAACCTTGGTGAACCTGGTTGGAAAGATCCAAACCAATGTTCTGGACACACTTGAAGCTCTGGACAGATGCGTCAACGTCTTCAACAATGACTTAAACCATCTGAAAATGAGCTTTGAGTGTGTGGCTGAACTATCCAGAGAGAAGACAGATGTTGAGAAGACAGATGTTGAGAAGACAGATGTAGTTGAGGACCTGAACATCAGGCTGCAGGAGGAAATGGAGCTGACTAAAGAGCTGCAGCTGAAGGACTCTGAGAGGGAGAAGGAGAAGGAGCTCTACCTCAAACAGATAGAAGACCTGACTCTGGTCTGTGAGGGAAAAGCTTTAAGAGTAGATGAACTGAGGGAGAAGTTAAAGGAGGTCAAAGGTCACGCGGAGGCCGTCAAGGACGAACAGTTCAAGAGAATCCAGGCCCTCAACGCCAAGAACAGACAGCTGCTGGAGTCCAACGCCCAGCAGAAGCTGAGGGAGAACGTCCTCTCCCTCAGAGTGCAGGAGCTGGAACAAGAGATGTCGCCGCTCACGGCCACGTCCGACCTGACCGGTGAAGACGCTCGGCCTGAATCTTCTGGAGAGGAGAAGAAGAAGAAGGGACGTAAAGGCTGGAAGAAACTGGCCCACTACACCAAACCATGGAACTGGGTTCAAAGGTAGAACTTCAGTAGGAGTTGGACCTTCTGGGAATAAGTCATGTATGACATCTTCTCCACGCGCTCACCCGGGTTTTCTCTGGGCGCTCCAGTGTCTCCCTCAAATAACATCAAATAATAAAAAACTTTAGCACTTTAATCTTTCGTCATGATTTTCTTCTCACTTCCTGTCAGCATTTCTGCTGGTCACACTTCATCAGGGTCAGAGGCGTGTGTGTAGAGAACTGTCCAGTGTTTCTGATTGGAGACTCGGGTGGAGAATTATATATTAAACATAACTTTAAATGTAACTTCTGCCTCTGGCGTCTCAATCAAAACAATAACAAAAGACAGCGCTGGGTGACGTCATGACTCCTCCCGGTTTAGATTCCTTCAGTGTCAGTGGTTCAGGAAATCAAACAGACCCGGTGATTTCTCTGATAACGACTAAAATCCTTCATCTGGTTCAAATATAGATCCAGGTTGTAACTTTAAAGTGGAATACACATTAAATGTGTGACTTCAGAGTGAGACTTTGTACCATTTGCAATTGAAAAGTTGAATTCAAGAGAAATAAAACTCACATTTGCTGAGTTCAATAAGCTGCAGGTGTGTTTGTCTGGTGTGACCAGGAGCCAGTGGAGGTAAACTTTACATTAAAATAACTGCTGTGTAATTATATTAAAGAGTCAAGTCCGTGACTTCATGATTCTCCTTTGATTCAGCTGCTGTTGCATAATGTTTTAGTATTTACCATCGTCCCATGATCACCAGCTGTGGGACCAGAGTGACGGTTTAAAGGACGCTCGTGCTCCCCAGTTATTCTAGACGGAAAAATAAAAAGTCTGAAGTTAGATGTTTGTTTAGATTTCAGAGGGACAGCAGCTTCTCACCCTGTTTACACACCGCTGAGGAGAAACCTTCTCCCAGGGATCAGACACAGGAGCCCAGAGCAGAGCGAAGGGTCGGGAGAGATCTGGACTTACATCCATGAGGTGGAAACAAACGCACAAATATCTGGTGCCTGTGAGAGCTGGCAGCCGGTTGCCAATTAGTCGTTTTTCCTGTCATGTGCAAAGCGACGTCCCCGGCGCTTTGACGTGTTTCGCGTCATACGGTCCTGCATCAAACGCCACTTTGATCTGGCGGTGAAGCTGCCTGTGTGTAAATCACACCAAAGGAACACGGTGTTCCCTAATCTGCCGACTTCAGGCTTCTGCAACACGTCTGTAATTACCGGAGACACGGCAGCGTTGCTTTGTGGGAGGGAGAAGTGAGTGAGGGGAGCGGGGCAGGTGTACCAAGGTGCTTTATGATAGACATTTGGCAAACACGGAGAGACGGTGGAACACGTGTTTTTTATCTGCCCCAAATATGAAAACGAGAGGAACATATTAAGTTATTACAAATATTCCTGGATCCATATTTATTTTATCTATTTATTTCTATTCATTTTATTTAGACACTGGATTATTAACAAGTTAATTATAGTTTGGCTGCTCATCAACAAGAAGCCGTCACACAGCACGTGTCACAACTCAGGCGATTAATATTCACACTCTTCTTTCACCCTCAGTGTGACTCTATTCAATTCATAATTTCCCTTTCAGAAGCTCATGAATGTGATGAGGGCCACGTCACCGCCCACACACCCACATCTTGGTCAATTAAATATTGATTTAATTACAAAATCTTCTGTGAAATATTTTGGGTCACAATGAATTTCCTGTTTCCACCTGAGGAAGGTGAGAGACTCTCCACAGCCTCGAGTGCGACTCCACACTCCGTCTCTGAGTGGCAGTGGGTTTGGGTTTGTTGAAGAAAACCTGCCGGCGGGCAGGTGAGCTCCACAGAGTAAGTTACCATGGTAACAGAGAGTTAAAGTGAGTTTTCATTAATACCCCCCAGGAGCAGGAGAAACAGGGGAAACTTCACAAGGGCAAACAGATGAAGTGGGAGCACAGAGACTAAATACACACCTGGGGAGCAGGTAACAAGAAACAGGTGTAACACATGAGGGCGGGGCAGACAATCATCATGGAGGGAAAACGAGACAAAGACAGGAAGTAAAACAACAGTGGGCACACAAGGTAAGTGGTTTCAAAATAAAACAGGATATAATCCAAAGGTCCAAACTAATTTCAAAAGAAAGAGACCATGACATCATGGCCAAAGGTATGTGGACACCTGAACAGTTCACCAAATCTCACAGTTGAATATACATACATATACATACATATATATATATATATATCATGTGAAATGTGGCTCAAACATTCACTAGGACTCAAGGATGACCTGATTAGATTTTGGTGGTCAAAGGTCAAAGGTCAAAGTCGTGGTGACCTAATAAAACACGGTTTTGTGAAAACAAATTCTCAGTAACACCTGGAAGGAATTCAAGCATGAACTGATTTGAATTTGTTGATCAAAGGTCAAAGGTCAAAATTCAAGGTCACGGTCACCTGACGTTCTTGTTATATCAGGAACGCCCATCACCTTTCATCATCACTGTCACACTGTGACATCACAGAACAGATTTTTGGCCATAACTCACAAATTCATTCACTAATTATGACACAATTTAACTCAAATGTCTATGAGGATAAAATTAAGTGATGACGTTTCATATGCAAAAGGTCAAAGGTCAACTGTTCTGTAAAAACACTTCTGGCATTTATTCAGCGCTGTGACTCAGGAAGGAGAGACTGTGACCATGTTTCCTGACTCTTGGCAGGTTGGCGGAGGGATACAACCGTGACAGTAATTCTAGTTTTTCTTGCTTTCTCAGGTTTTTACCTTTTTTTTTTTTTTTTTTGGCAAAGAGCTTCAGACTGTCATCTTTAATCCCTGATGTCATCCGAGCTGCAGGTCAGTGAAGAAGCCTCCTTTTCCTGAACAGAGTGAGACCTCTCTCCTCTGCCTCTGGGAAAGGTCGTGCAGCCGGTTTTAGCGCTTGTGTCACGCTCCATTTCCCCCCGGCGTTATCCTCCACCTCGGCTCCATACGTTCTCTACTTTCTATTAAAGTCACACCTCCTCTCTGTCGTCGGGGGAAATCAAATTAACTTGAGGGAAGCTTCCCATTCGCTCTGAGATGAAAGAAACAACAAAGCTCCTGCAGAGTTTAATGACTGTGCCGCTGTTGTTGTTACAGACTCACATCGTCTCCGACAAGCAGCGGATCTGATGAGCGGGAAAATGTCTTCGGTGCAATGACGCCGTCATCTTGTTAACAACAGAAGGAATCACAGCTCCCTGTGGAGAACGCAATTACACCGTCAATTAACCTTTATTAACAGCATCACACCTCCACTGACGGAGGTCGCACCATGTGACTGGCCCAGTGCGATTCGCCCTCAGTCACAGGTTATTGGAAATGTTTAATAATAATTGATGATTTTCGAGAGTGAGCGAGCACACCTGGTTCATATGAGAAAAGTGTTATTTCAATGGCAGGATTTACACACATGGCTGTATTCATTTAAAGAGGCGATATTGGAGTTTAATATTTAAAGTACTGAACCAACATTATTAGTTAATAGGTCGGCCTGGGGCTGAGGTCGGGAGAGAATGTGAGAGGAGGGTGAGACGGGCGATGGTGATCGGACTGATTATTTCCAAGCAGCTCAGCGTCAGAGCTTCAGACCGAGCATCGATCCTCCCTCTGGGCTGTTTCAGGAAACTGATTAACCCATCACCTGTTCAGTGACCGGGCTGCGGTCGCAGTCAGAAGTTTTAATGCAGCTGAAGTTAATTAAAAATCAAACACTCATCTCTAAGCTATCGAGGTCATATGGAAAATTAATGACCGAGCACCTGAACACAACAGAGAGGGGATTTCTGCAGGACTCCTGTGACGGACTTCATCCCTTCATTTTTAATGAGAATCAATCAACAGCCACGTTTCCTTTCAAATACAAAAACTTCCCACAGATTCTGCAAAAAGAGGAGAGCTGGAGTCGGGTGGTGGAGGTGAACAGCCAATCGTTCCTGCAGTTTGAGGAGCAAAGATCCTGTGAAGTACCTTTGAGTCAGAAACACATGGTGAGGTCATTCAACGTCTTTTACACTTTACTGAGGAAATCATCATCTCAGTTGTGTCCCTCCAAAATAAAGCTCAGAGAAATCAGAGAAAAAAGACGCTGCAGGACTTTGTTTGCTTCAGTGTCACAGTGATTTATTGGTAGTTGTCTGTTCATCCGTGTTTACTGCAAACAGGAGATGCTAATAGCTAATTCAACTACTTTTAACTGGGACAATTAGCCAAGATGCAAGATGGGCTCCAAAGAGAACAGCTGCACCTTCCTGTAGCGACATCACAACAACACATTTGGTCAGCTTTTATAGCGTTGCCGTCCTGATGGCTTTAATGTTTTCTGTTGCTATACCATACTGTACCATGTTTATTATCTTACATTAGCATGTTAGCATGCTAACATCTATCCATTTTCAACCGCTTCATCCAGGGTCGGGTTGCAATGGCAGCCGGTTGAGCAGAGTAGTTCAGACGCCGTTCTACACCCAGCAACGTTTCCCAGCTCCTCCTGCAGGATCCTGACTCGTTCCCGGGGCAGATGGGAAATGTAACCTCTCCAGCGTGTTTCCTGGTCCGCCCCGAGGCCTCCTACCAGCCCAGGAGACCCCGAGCTCCAGCTCTGCTCCGAGCTCCTCACCCTGTCTCTAAGGCCGAGCCCAGAGACCCTGCAGACACGACCTCGTTCTTTCAGCCGCTAAAGGATGCTAACGTGCTAATCATCACTAAACGGAAGGGACAGCTGAGGCCGATGGGAATATGTAGTTTTGCAGGTGTTGGATCAGAAACAAATAAAAATAGATTTTCTTTTTTTAATCTCAGAATTGTGACTTTAAACTCAGAATAATCGAATGTTTACTGTCAGTGAGATCCGTCCATCATGTTTCTGTGTGTCACCGTGTGTCGCTGGTTCTGTTCTCCATCAGGACAGAACCACAGAACCTGTACATGCAGAGCAAACACCTTCCTATTGTGACAGATCCAGTGTTTGTGTTGCAGAATTTAACCTTGTATCAGTGAGAGCTGTGAGACCACGTGTGTGTGTGTGTGTGTGTGTGTGTGTGTGTGTGTGTGTGTGTGTGTGTGTGTGTTCTGCTCTGATAATGGGTCAGGTCTCTGTGTCCTCAGCCACAGTTTGATGGATGTGTTTACCAACGCAGCGACCTCACAGCAGAAAGCCTGAATCCACTGCAGCTGATAGGAAACCATCTTCACAGCACACACACACACACACACACACACACACACACACACACACACACACAGATGACAGAGCAACACAAGAATGTTGTTTGATCCAAAACAGAGAAATTCACGACACTATTCTTTTGATATTTTTATTTTCTCGGGCTGTTTTCAGAGGAAAGGTGACGGAGTGGAGATGATCCTTTCAGCCTCCTCACACTCTCACACTGTAACACATGTTCACACCTGAGAGCAGCTCAGTACCAACAAATCACATGGTTGTCACCGTCCTGTGGATGGTTGCTGCACATCAGGAAGGTGTTGCAGGAAGTAAACTCCTCTTATCGAGGCGGTGGTGGTGTCAGACTATAAACCTTCGTCCAGTTAAGTGTCGTGCTTTACCTTCTGTCAGTGTTGGCGTGTTGATATGAACAGCTGACGATGGACCGGAGGACGCTCACCTGGACCGGTGTTGCCAGATCTGACTGTCATGAAGAAGAACCAGAAGAATCAGAGCCTGGAGGTCGTGGTGGTTTGGATCGCTCGTGATAAAAGATGGAGACACAGCAGCATCTTCACTTCATCCGCTTCAAAACAACAACAACAACACTTCCTGTCTCTCAGTCACATGTCGCCAAACTAACCAATCAGAGGCTAGGAGGACTTAAGAGGAAAACTACAGATGGATTCAGGAGGTGACTGTCCCTCTTTTTAAAGATGTACAGTATATTTGTATTGTATATATTTATATTTTCTATAATATTTCTTCACATTTTTATTGTAAATATTTTATATTTAAGCTAGCTGACCTGCAGCTTGTTTTATCTTATTACTGACTATGATTATTGTTATACATGTAAACATAATAAATAAATGTGTGAGTCACTGTTAACTAACTAACTGTTGACTCCTGTTCATCTTTTATACTTTAATGTAAATGAAGTTGATCTTATCTGCAGCTGCTGACTGTGACGATGATGATGATGATGATGATGATGATGGAGACAAAGAAGGAGACATCTCATCAGAAACATAAGATAAAGGACCAAACTTTGACTGACGCACAGCTTCGTATCGTCTGAGCGTGTTAGCAGCCAGTTCACAGAGACACAGAGACGCTGTGACATTCACCAAAGGTCAAGAGCCCGTGGCGCCGGCGCTCTGTGCGTCAGCGTGGCTTCACCTTGTTTCTCTGTGTGCAGCTTTGAGTCCGTCCCTTTTGTTCCTCAGGTTGAGATGCTTCACGTTCCACTCTGTGTTCTCCGTGGAACTAGTGAGGATGGTGAGGTCACGCTCACCTGTTTCACTCACTGCACACACACCACCTGTGGTGCTGTGGTTGTGAGTCATGGAGGAAACACATCGAAACGACTCCCTACCTGTGAAGCATGGACTCCACGTCGTCTGGTCGTGATGTCACACCTGCACATTTCTCCTTCATCCGAGGTCGCTCATCCAACGTATGCTTTATTCTCTTCATGTTTCCTGTCTGTATCTACATTAAGATTAATAAAGACAAAACGCCGTGAGAAACTGACTTAGTAACTGTGTGTTTTGTTGCTGATGTTTGTAAATGTTGAGTTTTGTTCTGAGCTTGAGAAGCTGCTGTTAAAGACACTGATGAGCTGCTGCAGGAGGAAACAGAACGGCACACAGCGAGGATGAAGCTCCTGATCGAGGACCGGCGGCCGTGTCAGCTCCTTTAATTGACTTGCCAGGCAACAGACGAGCCGCGAGCGGCGGTTAGCTTCGTCTCGACTGTCACCGAGTCGTCTAATCGATGTGACCGTCTAAAGGTCGACTGACATTTCACTCCTAGCGTGAGCTGCTTCTCCGCAAACAACTCAAACACTGAGCGCCGACATTCAGCGTGAGTCATCCCGGCTTCACTCCACACACACCCCGAAAAAGGTGTGTGTGTGGATGAATGTGCAACTCTAACTTTCAGCAATAAACACTGTAGAGTTTTAACTCTGTCAGACTCAGTCAGAGCAGCTGGTGAACACAGTGGAGCATTTAGCAGCGAAAGAGCCAGACGTTGGGGCGTCGTGTGGCGTAGTGGTCTAAGCAGGCGCCCCATGTGTAGAGGCTAAAGTCCTCGCTGCAGTTGGCCCCGGTTCGAGTCCCGCATCGGACGGCCTTTACTGCATGTCATTTCCCCTCTCTCTGCCTCCCCATTTCCTGTCTCTCTCCACTATCCTGTCCAATAAAGGCACAAAAGCCCAAAAAAATATACTTTAAAAAAAGAAAGAGCCAGACGTTTCCCTCAGGAGCTAAAAGAGGAATATTTGTACTTGTCTGTCTTACATGGGTGAAAGGAGAAGAAAGAAAAACATGCATGAACATTGTCTCGAGCAGCAGCAGTCCTCTTCTCTCCTCCGCTTCTTTCTTCTTTTGATACATTTCTTTTTTATTCCTTGAAATGAAAACACAAATGACCTTTGCCATGATGTCACAGCCGCCGAGGTCTCCATGGTAATTGCCCGACGGAGCTGCCGTGTCCCCAGGGCTCCAGTTGATACCGTGGAAACAATTACAGCTGTAACAGAGTCTAATATCATTACATGGGAGGAAACAGCGCTCCCACACACAGTTTAATACAAGCAAACATTTAAGAGCTCATACACAGGATTAACACATCAGTGCCCACAGGGGGACTCAGATTCACTGAAGACGTCTGGATTTAATCTGCAGGATGTTTGCACCACAGAAAATAAAAATGACTTCAGAGTTGACGACGTTAAAGCTCCCATATTGCCTCAGAAAGAACAGCTTAGCTTTATGACTAGTGATGAGGGTCTAAAAATAGGAAATTAATCTCGCTTTCATTAAAGCTCCTCCAGTGTAAAGGTCTCTGTCCATGTGTAGTGTGATTATAGATTATAGAAAACTTTGATATTTGATTCATGCAGCAGAAGAAATATAGAAATACTTTAATTATTGGACATACTGTTTTAATAATGATAAAGATCATAAATAAATTCAGGTGTTCGTCGTCGTGCGAGTCAATCAAAGACGGTGAAAGACCTGAAACACTCCAGTCAGAACAGACGGCACCTTTAGGATCAGAAAGGAAACCCATGACAGGAACAGGCCGCCATTTTGGGAAATACCTTCATTCTCTTTCCTTACAAGAGTTAGATGAGATGAGATTGATAGCACTCTTGTGTTTGGAGAGGGAGCCAGAAGGTGGTTAGCTTAGCTTAGCATAAAGACTGCAAACATGGTGAAACAGCTAAGTTAAATAAGTATTTCTTTGACACGTTTCTTAAATGCACAAATTGAATAATTAAATATCTCCTTTGCGCGCAGTTGACTGTCATTGATCTTGACTTCCTGCAACACCTCAGAGTGAAGACTTGGATCGGATCAGACGTCAGGGTTTGTGGTCCTGCAGGAATCTGCAGATCGTGTCATGGATGCAGCTCACCTGCAGCTGGCATGGCTGCAGGCTGACACACGGACTTCATCACCACAGCATGATGACCCTCTCACTGACCCCCCCC
>NW_019525035.1:908717-936684 GCF_002814215.2 Seriola lalandi dorsalis | reverse complement strand
CCAGGCCAAATGTCAGAATAATGACTCTTGTTGCTGTAAGAAGAACCTGGACCTGATGTTCACACCTCACAGTCTGATGTGTCTCTGGTACAAACACAGTAACTTCAGGTTTGACCGTAACGCACACACACACACACACACACACACACACACATACACACGCACGCACACACACACACACACACGCACATGCACACACACACACACACGCACGTCACTTCCTACTCCAGCAGATCAGCGGAGGATAAGTTGTCATGGTGACAAACGCACTGTCTCCCTCTTCAGCGTCAGACTCTCTGGCTCTTACTCCAATCGATTTCTACCCAGAAGCCCCTTTTACTACAAAGAGTCTGTATGAAGTCACGGCTCTGCGTGAGAGAGGAGGATATAAATAAACAGGTGCACGTCGTATGATTGGAGTGTAACGTGCTCTCCTTGACGCCTGTGGACGTCTCGCTCACTCATGGACCATGGACGCCAGTGTAGTTAGTTGAGGGTGATGTTTTTACTTCCTCTTTGTGGCTCAAGGAAAACACACATTCACACACATTCACATTAATAAAAGAACCATAAACTACTTTATTCACTTTATTTTACAGGTCAATTATTTCCTTATAAGTTCTTGAAGGTTTCCTGGAAAGAACCGAGTACACGACACAACGTAGCGAGACTGTTGCTAGGCGACATCTAGTGGTCGTAGTAGCTATGACAGGAGCGAAGGGGAAAAGTGTCGGTGACATAGAGAGACAGAGTCCACGTCTCTTCCTGATATTCCCCCAAAGAGCTTTTTTTGTCCCCTTCTTTTTTAATTATAAAAACATTGTTCACGACCCATCTGAAAACAATGTTGACACGCGTGATTTGTGATTTGGATTTGAAAGATCCGTTGAGCCTTGACAAGATAAGACAGGCCCCGATCTACTGAGAGTATTCGGAGCGCGGTGCTGCCTGAGGATCAGGAGAAAGGCCTCTCTCACAGATGTTTACTCGGCGTCGCTGCTCGATACTGATTGTTGAGAAATGTTCACCGGCGCTCGTTCAGCCACTTGAGTTAAACGCTCCATTCAGAAGTTTCCCACTCCAAACAAGCGTCGCTCTGCAGCCTTCATCCTGCCGCTGCGAAGCCATGAAAGAGCGGTTAACCATCGCGCTGCTGGAGGCCACATCACAGTGCGGCTGCAGCGTCGCTGGAAGCCCCGAGAGGCGTTTGTTTTTATGATGCCGTCGCTTCAAAGCCGCACAGGAAGAATAAAACCTCCTCGTGGGGAGATACATTTTCTGGGACGGTGTTCGGGTCATGTCGCATTAAATCTCCACTGAAATCATTAGCCTTCGTTCTCTGATGCTGCCTTCAGATAATGAGAGAGACGTGAAGTGATGCATGAAGGGAGATTTTTTTTCTCTTTACAGTTACAGCAGCAGTTTACCCACAAATATCACCACAGATCTCTGCTGGGAAAGAACAAGAAATATCCAGTTGGTGACGAAACTGTAGGAGGGAACTGTGCAGAGCCCTGGAGGAAGACCGACTGAGGGGACGAGATACAGACACAACCAACAGGAAGACGAATATCCACGTTTTTATGTTTATTTTTAATTTCAACATAAAAAATATGAGTGGAAAAGAACTACAACTGTCGTTACCACAGTCAGGAGCAAAACGAAACTTCTGGCCCAACAATATGTCTGGGTCCTCGGCCCGAGTCTGGCCCACATACTGCCACATCTGGAGTCCAGCTGTTATCCCATCTAGTATCAAGTATCTGATACTCACGACGTATATGGGCCAGATTCAGGCCGTGGACCCGGGCCTATACCGGGCCAGAAGAAAACACTCGCTTTCACTCAGGTTTCATTCTGCTGTTCCTACATGAACCGAGTCATCACATGATGTGAGTCATGTGTGCACAACTTAGCTAACTGCGGCTAGCCTGAGCTCGTTAGCCGGCTAGTTAGCTTCGGAGCTCGTCTGCGGGACAAGGCGTGACGCGGCGCGGTCTTACTGACAGTAGGAGTTTTATTTTTTTCATTGTGAAAAATCCTTAAACTCCAGACTGACAAGGTGGTGCATGTTTTTCTATCATTCAGTTCTGTCAACAAAGTCTTTACATTTGAGGAGACATAAATCGTATTGACTCGCGTCGTGTCGTGACTCGCCCCACCTGTCGGTCAGACCTGAGGGAGGTGAAAGTATCTACAACCCTCAACTCAGCTCTTCTTGGACAGAGACCATCTCCTTTACCTTTCATCACATCCTGTTTGTGAACCTCTGTGGAACTAAATGTCACCAGGATTATATCTAATTATGCTAAAGATAACCGTAAAATTATACACACAGAGTTTCGTGATCGTGTTTCCACAGAGATGATGTTATTTAAATGGCTTTGCCGTGAGGAGAAGCAAAAGAATCCAGCAGGGAGAACAAGTAAAGGTCAACGCAGGGGAGGGTGACCACAGAAAGTGAGCTTAATGTCACCTAACAAGCGCTCCAGGGGATTCTGGGAGTGTGAGTTTTGTAGGGAAGGCTCACTGAATCTGCAAACACAGAGGGAGGATTATATCTCATATTATATCCAGGTCTGTGGATCCTGCTGTAGGTCTGATGTTCCTGTATCTTTAGATGCCTTTAGATGTTACAGAATGAATTATTAACAAAGACAAACACACACTAAATATATTTTTTTGCAGAGGTTAGAAAAATATGTTTCTCTCTCATCTTACACACAGACTCTGATGTAAATCTAACGTTTGCAGAGGAAGAAAATAATCAAGATATTCTCCACAGCAGGAACCTTTCTGACCCACAGTGAGATCAGAAAACACAGAACAACAAAACAAAGAAAAGAAATTGGGAATAAAATAACCACGGTGGGAGGACAGTGCAGCAGCGTGACGCCCTCAAACAAATGTCAGTGAGTGGATTTCAGAAAGGACATCATCTCTTTTGTCCGGGAAACAAAAAGAACCAGCAGGTCAGCCGTGTTTCGTGTTCCTGGATTCCTCTCACACAACACAACTGTTGACAGCTGCATTACACCAGCGATGAGGCTCGTTCAGCAGAGATGGAGGAGGGAGGGAGAAGCAGAGTTGTTTCTGTGTGCGAGCGCCGCAGACGGCGTTTACAGCTCAGGCTCTCTCAGCTCTCCTCCGCCCGTGACTCTGGACTCGGCTCCTGCGTCTCATGTTCTCGTAGCTCCACCAGCTGCTGCAGTTTTAATGTTATACATGGATAATCACAACTTCAACAGCAGAACATTTAACTGTCGTGGAGCTCTGATGTTCAGACTTTATCCTGTCTGCACCACAATCAGGATCACTTCCTGATAAAAGAAACAGCTGGATGGAGAGTCTTACTTCACTCCACACTTCAACAACAACACTTCCTGTTTCTACGTCACATGTCGCTATACTAACCAATCAGAGGCGAGGAGGACTGAGAGATGGATTCAGGAAGTTACTGTACCTGTTTTTAAAGATGTGTGTGTAAATATATAAACTTGTAAATATGTAAATTAACTCAAATACACAACAGGAATTAACATCTAAACCTTTTCATAGTTTTGTTGTCTACATGACGTCACGTTGGGAGAGGTGAAAACTTTTCGGTGCGTTCAGCTGAAGAGAGAATCAGGTCACTTCCTGCTCAGACGGCGTCAGAGTCATTTTAACGGAGACGCTGAGGATGATGAGGATCATGATGATGATGGAAAGAATCAGACAGACTGAACACGACAGGAAATGGACGCTGCCGCTCCGGACTACAGGACGTCTCTCCTCGACGCCTCGGTTGTAACTCGTGGTCGTGGTCGCAGCCCGATCGCATCAACATGTTTCTATCAGCAGCTCCACTTGTTTTCCTCAGAGCAGCTGCTGTGTGGGAAGTCTGGGAGGCTGAGAGGTGATCTGTTTGCACAATGTAATTATTTTGTTCGTTCAGTTTATTTTCAGACACTGACATTAGTGAAATTTGTTCTCAAGAAATATAATTGGGTCCATCTGAATCGTATTCTCAAATTACTTAATTAACCTTCCTCTGTCTTTCCTGTGGAAGCGGCAGGATGCTTTTACCACATGATGAAGAAACCAAATCGTTGCTAAAATATAACTTTTATTTATTTATTTATTTTGTCTTTTAGTCTTTAAATTCTCAGTAAAAATACATTTACAGATTTACATGTGTGTTGTCCTTTCATACCTGTGTCCTCATCTGAGACACATCATGTTCTGTTGTTTCACTCTGTCATCAATTTAGTTTAATATTTATGTATTTATTTGTTTATGTATTGGATATATGGAAGCCTAAGTGTTCAATGTTAAATAAATAAAATAACAATTAGTGAAATCATTGGGGAAATATTTAAACGTAACTCATTACTATCAAATGTTATTTCATTGTTCTTATTGCAATAATAATGCTGCCAATTTCCTCTTTGCCCATATTTGGATTAGCCAGGAGTTAGGGGCGGAGTCAGGCATTGCCAAGATGGCGACGGTGAAGCAGCTCGCTCCGAGCTTCATCAGAAACCTGTGGGTGACGTCACAGTGGCTTCGTCCATTTTTATTTACAGTCTGAAGTTTTCCGTTCAAACTTTCAACCGAATTTCCAGAAAACCGCCAAAATAAAATGCAAATGAATCCTGGTTGCAATCCTCTCCTGCTGTGTGATTGGTGGAGCCGATTCTCCAGTCGGTGCAGAAGAAGAGGACACGACGAGGTCGTTAAAAGATCCAGTCGAAGCCCAAATGATGGGAAATCTGACAAATCCTCCGGCTGTCAGACGGTACAGGAGGAAAACAGCCGGCACTGGCTCAGATAAGGAAGTATATGGGCCGGACTCGGGCCGAGGACCCAGGTACATGTTGGACCAGAAGATCCATGGAGTCAGATTTTTCTTTCATTGATACACAAACGTTTCCACCTCAGCATAAAAACTTTTATTTTTTAGTTGTTTCTTCTCAAGTTTTTAAAATGCAAAACATTAAATATGTTGGATGGAAAATACACCTAGTGTGCAGCTGTTTCTTCTCTATAATGGGACAATTTTCCCGCTCTAATCACCTGACCACACAAGCTCCAATAACCAGCTGATACATCAAGTCACGCTCGATGAAGCAACACTTCCATCTGCCTCCTGTGTGAAATCCCCAAACTCTCACCACACACACAACCTGTACATGAGCAGGTGAGACGACGCAGCTCCACCTGGACGCTCTGCACAGGTATGAGAGTCACTGCGACTGACTTTAGAGGCAGTTTAGCTGCTGCTGCGGGGTGAGTGTGTGAGTGTGTGTTTATATTGTTTGTGTGTAACTGCAAACACCCCCATCTGTGCTGTAACAGCAGCTTTGCTTGACAAAGACAAACACACACACACACACACACACACACACACACACACACACACACACACACACACACACACACACACACACACACCCTCCGCTGTCACTTCACATGGAGCTTAAACGGCTCATGAATCAGGTTTTCATGACGTTTTTCTTCCAAACAGGTCTGTGACAAATCCTGTGTGTCACCATCACTCGCCTGCACGGCGTGGCTCTGCGGAGACGGCGCTCTGTCTTCCCTCTGTGACGACTCGGTGAACCGAGCTGCTTCGGGGTGTAATAAACTCCTGAATGAAGAGCCGCCGGTGCCGCTGAGCTAATTTTAACCCTCCCTCTCGACACGAGCGAGAATTTAAAATGGTGTAAAATGAACATCTGCCGGAGCGGCGACAGACACGTGGAGGAGGGAAGGAACCGGGACCAGCACATCACAAAGTTCACGGCCGTGTGAGTGATGGATACTGATATAGAAAGACTATTCCTGGAAGGATGACTCACGCCTCAGAGAGATCTGTCTTTTCTTTTCTTTTTTCCCTCCTAAAAGTCACCTGTGGGAATAAATGAGGAGATATATTTGTACCTAAATGTCCAGAGCCAGAGACAAAGTTAATGAAACAGAATATAAAAGTCAACTTTACTGCTGCACCTTTGAACCCAACACGTGTTGTTTTACAGCAGAAAAACTCATTTACAGCCTTCCTCCCTCCCTCGCCTGAATCCTTCATCTTAAAATCAACGACAGTCGTTCACAAACATGGAGGAAGCTTCACTTGTACATGTGGATTATTTAACGCTGAATGGTTTCGAGCATCTTGTAGCTGACATCCAGCAGGTGTGACGTCATGAAGGTGAATCCTCAAGGCCAGATCACCAATCCGTCCCCTCAGTGTATTAATCTGTGGCAGCCTGGGCCTCCGTGTGACCCCTGGGGGCCTCCGTAGGTGTGAACGCAGCATCAGTGTGTGTGTGTGTGTGTGTGTGTGTGTGTGTTCACCCCATGCCTCTGGTTGATCACACTCTGCACACAGGTGAGAACATCTGTCTGTCCAGCTGTTTCCAGGTGTCACTCTGCTTTTCCAGTCCCACCTGTCTCCTCACTGTGTGCTAAGATCAAAGAGAGAGTGTGTGTGTGTGTGTGTGTGTGTGTGTCTGTGTGTGTGTGTGTGTGTCCCTATCAGTGGGCGGCCTCATTTATCTATATTTATAAAGACAGGGTGCAGCCGCCCCTTTCTTCTCCTTTAATCTGAGGAGGAGAGGAAAACAGCGGCATGAGTCATCACACACTCCGCCTGCTGAGAGAGGGAGAGGACGAGCGAGCCTCCCTGATGACCGGGGGGGGGGCTCTCTCTCTCTCTCTCTCTCTCTCTCTCTCCATTGAAGAAAACAGGCTGCTGATGTTGAGGTGGACACTTGAAGCAGAACTATAATGCTGCTGGTCTCAGCACGGGGTCGTTGACCTCGCCGTCGACCTGTGAGCACCATGTCAAAGATTTAGTCTATGATGGTTGGTGGAGCACTTTGGATGCATGGCCATGATATTCTGCGCACACACACACACACACACACACACACACACACACACACACACACGTTCATGGTTCCCAGAGGATGAATCTCAACAACTATCAGATGAAGTTCAGTTCAGACGTTCATGACTTTAATCTGGTGCCATCCTTAAAAATGATCCGTCCATTTCCTTTGGTTTTATGTTTTGTTTCATTTATGATCAAATAGCAGCAACATGTTCACATCAACGCAGGATCACAAACTCTCATCTAACAGACGGAGAGGCGTCGGTCTGGTCTCACTGTGTGAACGAGCGTCTGTGTCACGGGAACCAGGAGTTCAGTTTCCCGTCAATAGAGGAACAAAAAGAGAAATTTGAAGTGAAATGGAATTTATCGTGCACAGCAGGAAAAGACTTTGGCGCTTCCACCGACGGCAGGAAGTGGATCACCACATGAATCAATCTGTCATTGTTTGACACCGTCTCATTATTCATATTTAACTGGATGTGTGTGTCTATCGATTGATCTGTCAGTCTGTCATAGATAATGCATCGTCGCTGGGAAACACAACACAGCATTATATTGAATTTACATTATTTATGGCAGGTGCTAGAAATAAAAGTTCAGGTGTTTGTTTGCAGCAGAGGTTTAAATGTTGTTTATATAAAAACCATGATTATTAGAATCTAAATATTTTTAAAATGATTTAGTAAAAACCTGAAGTGACGGTTGTGCTCTGCTCTCCTGAGAGCGAGCTGAGGCTCTGCAGGTGTTGACAGTCCTCTGCTGATGTCCTGCAGGTGAGTTGTGGGCGGGGCTGTCACATCAGTGTGACTGGGAGCACCTGGGCTGATGCATGTTCATGCTCCATGTCTCTTCCGGTATATTTCACCAGCAGGTGGCAGCAGAGGGAAAGTTTGGTGTGTTTTTCCTGCAGGTTCAGGGTGTGATGGTTTAATTGAAACTGTTCTCGTTTTCAAACAGAAGCAGCTTCGTCTCTTGTTACAGACTGATTGTGGAGCAGGAGCCTCTTTGTCTTCCCGTCAGTCAGTTTCTGTCTCCGCCTTTGATAAATTCAGATAAATGTGACACTGACTCTAATGTAATAAGACACGATCTGATGATGTGATGTCAGACGGATGGTTTCACGATCCTGTCAGCCAGGAAACATCTGCCGCTGCATCTGGTTTTCTCTTCCCACCGATCACCGCTGCTGACAGGAGGCGGAGTCACTGTGGACGCCGGTCACATCATGAGATCTGTAAAGACTAGTGGCCAAAAGTTCTGAAATAACAGACTTTTTAGTTGTTGCTGTTTTATGGTTTTCTTTTAAAATCTACTCACAGTTCTACGACAGTCGACTCCATGTCGTCTGTTTCTGGGCCACGTGTTGCCATGACACACACACTCATCTCAATCACAGTGAGTTAAATGGAGAGCACCTGTGTGTCGTCCAGGAGACTCAGGTGGTTGAATGTGGGAGGGGCCACATACAGGTGTACTGGTTCAGATTCAACCTGCAGCTCGAACATTGTTCATTGTTGATAACTTCATGTTTCTGTTGGTCCTTCTTCATCCTCCGCAGGTATTTCAAACTTCCATGAAAGTTTTCACTCAGTCCACCGGAAACTTAGAGAAATATTATTCACATTTCCAACACAGAATGCCAGTTCACTTTTCCTGGAGTAAATTGACCAACAACCCATCAACACCCCCACACACACCCCCACACACCCACACACACCCCCACCGGCTCACTGAGACTGACCAAGCTTATCACAGCTTTAAATAAACGACCTGGCAGCTGCACAACTCTAAACTCTGAACCTTATCAGTGTGAGCAAGCTGAGAGCAGACAGCCGCAGAGCCGACCTCCATCACTGTCTGCAGCCAGGAGGAGGAGGAGGAGGAGGAGGAGGAGGAGGAGGAGGAGGAGAGAAACTTATCTGTGTTTGAGGGACATAATAACACTATCAATTTCACAGGAGGTTCACGATTTTCAGGCTGAATCGGTTTGTCATCGACACGCAGGATGCATCATGATCTGATGTCTAGAAACAAGGTCTGAAACTTCATTCGTCTCTTTATTAAAGCCACAATAATTCAATTTCTGTCCAGACACAGTTTCACTGTTCAGGTTCAGTCTCTGCAGCTGCTGTTCTCAGAGAAACATCTGTAAACGGCCGCTGTCCACAACCTGCAGCAAAGAGCAAGATCATCGTCTCAGGTGGGTAGAAAGGTCAGGGGAATGTCCGATAGAGGTCATGGGTGACACTGTATTTAGTTGACTTTAGATTTAAGAGAATCTTTATGAGGTGCTCCACAAGTGTGAGAGGAAACAAGATGTAACATAAAAAAAACTACATCATACAAAGGTCATCATAACAATAGAGACTCAGCTGGTGAACACAGTGGAGCGTTTAGCAGCTAAAGAGTCAGACGTTTCCCTCAGGAGCTGGAGACCAAACACAGAGCTGAAAGAGAGAGAGGGACGTTTTGGAAAACCTTAACAACGTTACCCATCGGTGTCCGTGCAGGTTCAACTGGACTTGAAGGGACGATTTGTAAGTTTCTCTGACGTCAGACGTGGTCTCTTGTCGTGAGCAGGTGGTGGTGATTGTCGCGTGACGAGAGCTTCAGCCATCGTTGCGTTTACGAGACAAGAGGCAATAAAACGTCCTCCGAGAAAGAAAGTCAGAAAGGGATGAGACGGACCAGGGCTAGCTGGTTAGCATGCTAACTTCAGTAGAAGAAAAGACGTAGATAGAGACATTGGTGTTGGTTTCCACCTCTGGAGACAGCTGTTGGTGAGTAAAGGAATGAAGTCACAGTGGTTTGTAGAGGCCTGAGCAGATCTCCGTGCTCCAGACGGCAGCGTCTCAGATATTGAATTGAACTGTTTTTGATCAAACTGTGAAGCCAAATTCAGCAAAGTGGAAACGGCAGCAGATTCCAGCAGCCAGAACCTCAACCGGGTTCATCTTCTCCTGTTAATGTGACCTTGATGGTCAAGTAATGAGCCTGGTGTGTCTCTGGACTTCAATAATAACTGAGGGCCTGGGGGACAACATAAAGGAGGTCAGATGTGGTTTTGAAGAGTCTTAATAAGTAGAGGCCCTCTGCTCCTCCTCCGCACACTGAGGAGTTCTCTGACTGAGCTCAGGGTAATATCTGTGTCTGGTTCTCTGTTCACTCAGACATGCTGCTGTTTAATCTGAACGCCTGCTCACTGTTCTTCCCACATCGCTGCCACAAAGCTCCAACCAGCTCCAACCAGCCAGCGGCAGCAGATTAGACTTCACATGTGCACCAGAGCAGAGTCTCCATCATCAGCTGCTGCTGCAGAGAGAAGAGGAAGAGGAAGAAGAAGAAGAAGTGGGAGTGGAGATGTGATCCACGTTGACACTTTAAACACCAGCGGTGGAAGAAGCTTTTGAATTTTCTTTTCTTCGTTTTGCCTTATTGTATCTTTCTGTGTAAAGTGATTGAACTATTGGTCTTATTTGTGTTTGGATGCTGCCTGTTGTTGTCTATGTGCCTCTGGAGTATATTAATTGTTTATTAAAACGATCTTGGAGCCTTTATCTGCTGCTTTAATGATCATGTTTGGGATTGTGTGTAGTTTCTTACCTCAGCCTTTGTGAGATTATCTTCACTCTGTGCTCCGTGGGTTTGTTTCTGGTGATCAGGGTTAGGGAATCCATTATGTCAATGAGTGTCATCACAATTATAGAAAGACCAACGTGTGAGTGTGAATCTGAAGAAACATTTTTCTGATTCTGAAAATTACATCAAAAAATCAAAAGTGCCAGAAAGTCACAAACATAGACCGTAAATAAAGATGGACGCAGCCTCCGTGGCGTGGTTTTGAGCCTCAGAGGGAGCTGCTCCACTGTCGCCGTCTTGGCAGTGCTTGACTCCGCCCCTAACTCCCAGCTAATCACAAATGGGCAAAAAGTGGAGTCTGTGTGGAGCTGAGACTTTAGGGCATACGCTTCTGTTAGCATCTTTAGCACAGCTGGGCGTCTGGGTATCTCACTCGAAGGCTAACCCAAGGTTAATTCAGTTGCTGGCTAATGAGCTTGTGAACAAGCTAAGCTAACAAGCCAGGTATGATGAGCGACACCAGCTAATTAGTGCTAACGTATAAATTAAAAGAGGCAGAAATGGTAGACCCCCTCAAGTTCTGTCTGATCTTAGCATGAAAAATCCTGCAAAAGACACCAACACGTTCAGTGCATCCACCTGTCACTCAAACTGGCCACACCCTCAATTACCACCCAGAGGTGGAAAACAACGCCAATGTTAACTCTCTATCTCTTTAACATCCTTTCTTCTACTTAAGTTAGCATGCTAACCAGCTAGCCCAGCATGTCTCATCACTTTCCGATAGCGACTCGCTGAAGCCTCCCATCTGCCCTGAAGACGTAGCGCTGCTCAGAGGACGTATTATAACCTCGTCTTGTAAATGTAATGACGGCTGAAGCTCCCGTCGAGCGACAAGAAACCACGTTCAGCGGCAGAGAAAACCAGTTGTTAGCGTGCTGAGCTAACAACAAGAAGATTAGCACAAACGATAACACATTAAAAGTGCCTTCTTAGTTTTGAGACACACAGACTAAGACCTGAAACCTGTTTCCATTATTTTGTCCAGCGCCTGTGAGTCGGATTCAAGCTGTGAAAGCGGTTTAGGTCAGGACCTGGGGGGCGGACGGAATACATTTTCCCTCCACAGCTAAAATAAATCATGACACAGATTCAGTGGAGTTTGACTGTGATCCAGCACAGACTCTTTGCTCTGTCGCCCACAACAACAACAACAACAACAACAACAACAACAACAACAACAACAACAACAACACATTAAAAACTGAAAAATTCATCATCAAGTTTCATATTTGAATCTAAATGCAGCAGAACGTCCATAAAAAAACCAACAGCAGCCTGGACCCCGGCCTTCCTGCTGAATCGGCTTCAGCTGCGACCTTTGTTCAAACACAAAAAAAAGGTTCATTTATCACGACAACATTTTCTGTCTCAGTGGCCTTTTCATCTGTGGAATAACACGGCGGCATGTACGTGTTGAAATGTCTCGAGTACAATTTAAAATCATCCTGTTTCCAGCCGCAGGATCAAAGCTGTGGAACAAAGGGCTCAAGTAAAGACTTCAAAGCTGTGTGTGTGTGTGTGTGTGTGTGTGTGTGTGTGTGTGTGTGTGTGTGTTGTAGTGACAAGACCTTAATTTGAGAAGAGATCTAACTACAACAGGGAGTCAGAAGCTGTCAGGTGCCAGGAGTTAAACATCAACAGGTAAGGATTCACCTGCTGTCTGCCTCCTTTGGTCTCCAGCGACCTGAACCCAACAACTGGTTCTGTGTCTGGTCGGGTTCAGTTCTTTTGTGTGTAAAGCCTCGGGCTCATGTCGGCTTATTGTCAGATGTGACTTTTGCTGATGGCTCATTAGAAATTGAGAAACCTGAGAAGCTAAGAGTCAAACTGTGTGTAGACATTAATAAATGGCTCGACCGGTGAGTGATTCATTAATAATAATCTAACATTTTGTTACTTATACGTATATTTTATTTGAGCAGTCGAACATCTCAACCAGTCAACTCCAACACAAACCTGTAACCCTGGGTCACTGCAGACAGCAACAGGTTAACGGCACTATAATTAAAACAACTAAATAAAGTCCACACCGTGGATCATTAAACACCAGGAGATAAACTGCTGGTGAGCCAATCAGAAGAGAGGAGGCTCTTAGCCTCCTCTCTTCTGATTGGCTGACTTTTCTGAGTGATCCAATAAAATTATAGCAGATTTCAGGTAAAAAAACTCAGAGAAACCAAATCCTGCAAAGGTTTGGATGGTGGGTCCAGGTGGCCGGGGCTTGGTGACTGCTTTGTTGTGACATCACAAAGTTCCAGAAGTCCTGACGGCTGGTTTTAAGGCTCAGTTTCTGAATACAGGCTGTGTGCATTTCTCTGTGGACTGAGGCTTTGATACTTTCACAGTATTAATATAGAAACTAGAGCTGATCTATAATCACACTACACATGGACACAGACCTTTACACTGGAGGAGCTGTAACGAAAGACATTACTTTGTTATTTTTAGGTCCTCATCACTAGTCATAAACCAAAGCTGTTCTTTATCAGCCTCAGTGAGCTTCAAGTCGCTTTCTTGATGAAACTTAGATGAGAAGATCGATTGAAGTCTCATATCTCTTGGTCCTATATGAACCAGTTAGCTTAGCTTAGCATAAAGACTGGAAAGATGTCTTCGTACAGAGTTTTTACCTTTGAAAAAGGATGGATGGATGATGTCCTTGTCAAAGACAAAAACAACAGGACAAATAAACGACAAAGCACAGAATGATTGGTGTTCTCTCTATTTATTTTTTTCTTCTTTTCTCAGACTCCCGGAGGAGCATAAATATTTTACAGAGCGAGAACATCAGTTTGGTTATTTACAAGATATAATAAATGACGTACAACTCACAATGTCGGCTTGTGTTCGGAGCGCTGGAGGAAGAGATTGAGGAAGAGGAGGAGGTAGGGAAAAAGAAACAACTACAGTCATTTTACCGTTCTGCTGAGAGGACGCGGCCCGCCTCCACTCTGATGTCACACACAAACAAACAGCTGAGAGAAAATGGCTACCAATCTGTGGCATGATGGCCGCCGCTGCACACGCCCCTGTTCGACCCTGAAGGAGACGACTTCTCCACAAACAGCGAATAAATACAGAGAAACGCAATCTCCAGTGTTTCAGTCCATTTCTTGTAACTTTTTAAAGGAAGGGTAAAACCCTGGTAATAAACTCTGTGCTGCCTGAAGACAACCTGAACTCTCAGCCTGAACCTCAGACCTCCAGTCCGCCTCTTTAGCTAACGTAATAAAACATGCTCCACTTCAGCAGCACAGTGATGCACATCTGCACCGCTGGTTTAAAAATCATCAGCAGGGAGGAGAGAGAGAGAGGGAGAGAGCTGCAGAGGAAATCACAGCGAGCTGACTGATTTAACGTCCAGTCAACCCTGCTTTAGTCTCCATGTTCCTCCCTCAGGGTTTCTCTGCCTGGAAGTTTGAGTTCCTCAGCAGGAACACTGAATAATTCATGCCTCACAAAAAAAGTAAAAATTAGCTGAGATGCATCACCTCTGTTAACCACAGCCGAGGGCGGAACAGGAAGTCCAGGATCGATCATCTGGACTCGTAAAGATCCATCGCCTTGAATTTTATTCAACCACTGAGCCGAGACTGTCCTCTGTGTTTAATGAGCTTCAGACGATCGAAGCTGTTGGAGACGGTTTGTATTTTAACCTGAAGCTGAAGCGACGTCGCGTCATCAACACGTGTCGCATCGACAGACGCGGCCGCTCGTGTACAGTAAGAAGGGAGCACGTGATAAAGCTGCTGCCTCTGAGTTCCCATGAGTCTCTGCTGCACAATACTAATAGAATCAACAGACTCAGGCTCAGAGGGTCAAAGGTCAGGGGGCCTCTGAGCCTCTATTTGAAGTCACAGAGCTGAAAGTTAAAAGACGCAAAAACAAACTACAAACTAAAGCTGCAACATCAAATTATTCTCCAAATATTTAGTTTCAGTCATTTTTCAAACATTTGCTGCTTCCAGATTCTCAGATTTGAGTTTTTTTTGCTTCTTGTTTAATTAAATAATTATTTTGTTTTGTACAGCAAATTATGGAAATCGCTTTCAGACATAAAACGATTTGTCCGGTTCAGTCTGAGGGTCTCGCTCTCGTGTAGGAGCGTCACCGTTTTGCTACGATGATCTGCTGATTTAAAAAAGAGGAAAACAGGATGAAATATTTGCTTTAGTTTAATTTGGTCTGACCTCTGGTGTTTCATCATGCAGGTAGTTTGGGTTTTATTTCAGGTGTTTAAACATAATGTCTCTGAGATTTCCACCTCCACTACAGTACGATCACTTCTCCCAAAAGGGACTATTTCTTCAGCAGAAAGTAGTTCCAGTCATGCCTGCAGATAGAGGACGCTCTACGAGTTACATTCACTTCACCTCAAAAACAAAAAGAAAAATTAAGCTGGACAAATGAAACCGAAGCGTCTGATTGGCTGACACCACTAGAGGGACGTAGTCTGGTATTTTATCAGCTGTGCGTGTAACGGTTCGGTCACTGTCATTAACTGTTTTCAACACTGAGGGCGTTTCCTGAAGCGGCGCCGCAGCTCCGTCACAGAAACACTGAGTCGTACATGGAGGGAACGAGTTCATCCTTTATTCTCTTACATTCCTGCTCAGAGACACAAACACACTGAAGAGGCACTCATGCAAAACTACCTGTGTGTAAGAAGCTAACGGGATCGTTGTGATGTAAGAGCAGCTTCCTGCCGCCTCGCCGCCTCACAACTGACCACGATGAACACGATGAACACGGGACTGAACGCAGATTCTGCAACATCTGAATGTGGATCAAGCTTCAGCTGCTCTGTTTTTATTTTTTCTAAGGAGATTATCCCAACAAGTACCAAGTAAACAGACAGGTGCCTCTCTGAGACTGTGGAGGTGAGTGGAGGAAGATGAGGAGGAGGAGGAGGAGGAGGAGGAGGAGGAGGAGGAGGAGGAGGTCTGAAGGTGGAGGTTTGTGCGTATCGACTCAAGTGCAACATGAGTTGGAGGAAACATGGAGGGAGACCTGTACAGCGTGGTGCCATCACGCCACAGAGTCGCCAACATACAACTACATCGCTGTTCGCTGTGGGGGAGGAGTGGTGGGCCGCTATGGGTGTGTCCAGGGGAGGGGACTGAGGAAGTGCTTGGGAGGAGGAGGAGGAGGAGGAAGAAGGTGTGAGGAGGTCATGGAGGCCAAAGGTCCAGGTTGCTTAGATGGGCAGCTGGAAGGTGATGTCCACTTGAGCTTCTTTAGCCAGTGAGACGATTTCAGAAAGCTTTACAACCTGAGAGAGAGAGAGAGAGAGAGAGAGAGAGAGAGAGAGAGAGAGAGAGAGAGAGAGAGAGAGAGAGACAGAGAGAGAGAGAGAGAGAGAGACAGAGAGACACAGAAAGAGAGACAGAGAGAGAGAGAGGGAGATGTTTATGTCCCTGGTTTTCTCCTCTCTAGTAACTTCTCCTCGACCTCGATGGAAAACATCATGAGGTCAAGAGGAAAGATATGAAGGAGAATTTATTAACTAACTTTATTTACAACATAAATCCTTTCACAATCACAAAAACAAGGAACAGGATGGAAATGTTGAAACAGGATATAATTAGAGTTCATCAAATAATAATTAAATGAAAATAAAGAGCTGATTGAGCCAGAACAGATTATTCTCTGTATATGTTCTTCTGTGTTTTAGGGTTTTGACCTTTTTATACACGGGGGGGGGGGAGCTGGTTAGCGTAGCTTAGCTTAGCATAAAGAACAAGGGCAAACAACCTGCCTGACTCTCACTGATGAACACGTTCAGATCTGTTTCATGTCTGTGTGTGTGCGTGTGTGTGTGTGTGTGTGTGTGTGTGTGTGTGTACCATTTTGGCGGCTTCGTCCAGGTCGTCACAGGCCAGGATTTTCAGAGGGCTGGCAGCGATCAGAGCTTTAGCATCGTCCACTCTCGTCCCTGAAAAAAACAAAACAAATCATCATTTATATAAAGTATACATCCACACCTGACTGTTACACCTCAGCTTCTGCATCTCATTATATCAAATCCATGACTTTGTTGTTGAGTCAAATATAAATGAAGACGGCGACTTTGACGCTTCCAGACGGTGATGAATCCTGGAGGTTTTAGCGTCTTAAACTTTAAACTACAGTTTCCAATTTTACTAAAAACAATCAGTAAATCTTAATTTGTCCAAGTGTCAGCAGAACCCCTGAGAACTGACGAAGCCTCTGCTGCTGCTGCTGGAAATCTCTGTGATTACACTATCATAGGTTTTTAAACAACGTCCAATCTTGTTTTTCACACATGGGTGAAAACTGCCAGAGAAGATGCGTGAAGCGTTACATGAGTGCATCTGCTGCGTCTTCACAGAGACGCTGAGACATGAGGCGGGACGACCCCGAACACTAACACCTCTCAAACATGAGGAGGAAGAACTTCTGCAGGTTGAGCTTTAATCAAATGTGTAAACAGGCACTTTCGTGGTGGAAATGACATTAACGAAAAAGCCCTGTGGCCATTTAAATTAGAATAAAATCTGCAATTTAAATGACAATTAAATGTGTAAAGAAGCAGCACGTTCACAGCTTGAATTAAAAGTATAAATCTTTACATCCGCGGCGCAGAATATTTCCATAACAGAAACTCTCCCCCCGAGGAAACCTGAGGAATGTCAGCTCTGTTTAGACTCATGCATCATTTCTGTCTGCTTGAAAATCTCAAGGCGACACTGTGAAAGAATAAAGATTCAGCTCCGCAGGACGCCACGTGACCACGAGCAGGAATAATAACCTTTATAATCACAGGTATAAACGTGACGATCACAGTGATCCGCGTCCAATCAGCTGCATGTGCTGCCAGGTGTGTGTGTGTGTGTGTGTGTGTGTGTTTAACCACTGCAGTGAGGACGTTGCTTGTACCTTGTAACCGCACAACGATGGGGATCTTGAGGTCCAGGTCTCTCACGGCCATGATGATGCCCTGGGCGATGACATCACACCTCATGATGCCTCCGAAGATGTTGACCAGGATGGCCTGAACCTGAGCGACAGCAGGAAGCCGTTAAAAACCACCATGAAAACAAACCCGCAACATTTACATCTGCAGATGTAGAGGAAGCGCTCTTACCTTCCTGTCAGAGGTGATGAGTTTGAACGCCTCGGTCACCTGGTGGGCCGTGGCTCCTCCTCCCACATCCAGGAAGTTGGCCGGAGTGCCGCCATGCAGCTTGATGATGTCCATGGTGGCCATGGCCAGACCCGCTCCGTTCACTAGAGAGAACACAAGACGTCCTACAGTCACAAACCTTCTCCTTCACCTCCGTCACACTGCAGCTCCGACCTGACGACGTGTTAACCGCTGTGATAATATTCTCTACTGCTAACTCGCTGCGGCGCACTGACCCAGGCAGCCGATGGTTCCGTCCAGGCCGATGTAGTTGAGGTCGGCCCTGGCGGCCTGGCGGTCCCGGGGGTCCTCCTGGGTCCAGTCCTGCAGGTCAACACCTTCTGCTGGCGGTACGCGGCGTTAGAGTCGAAGTTGATCTTGGCGTCCATGCACATCACTGTTGACGAGCAAACACACAAGAGTTTGGCATCACTGAGCCTCAGCTGCTCATTATTAAAGGCTGTTTCACAAGCTCATATACAGCTGTGTGTGTTTATAAACATCTGTACTAAATCTGAACTAAATAAGAATCACAGCAGAGGATTTATTTATAGAAGTTATGTTTTGATGAGAGGAGACGCCACATTGTCCCACACACCACATCTCAACACGCCAGCTGAGTGTGCGCCCGTAAATTCTGACCGAGCTGCACAGTTTGCATCAGTGGTTATTGGTTCCATGTTGGATCTTGTAGTTTTGTTACAGTGGGATCAATATAGATGTTTCAAAGTGAGACTGAAGTTAGTTGTGTGTGTGTGTGTGTGTGTGTGTGTGTGTGTGTGTGTACCGATGCCAGAGGAGTCCTCCACCATGGGGTTGATCTCGACCATGGAGGCGTCGTACTTGATGAACACGTTGTACAGTTTGATCATGTTCTCCGCCGCCTCGTTCACCAGCGCCGGCGGGAAGCCCATCTTCTTAGCGACCTGCAGCAGCACAGCACATTTCATCACACGTCAGACGGGCGGAGGGATAAACACTGATACGATCAATACATTGGATCCAATCACTGTGTGACGTGACGGGAGTCTGTGGTTGTGATGAACCTTCAGACAAAGAGAATAAAAAAATACTGAAAAACTAGAACCACCTCCTCGTGGTCGTATCCCTCCGCCACGCAGACTAGTTCCAGGTCACATCCCTGTTTGTCCAGAGTCAGAGAAAATATGAATTGTTTGTGTGAAGTCTTGCGTAATGGCTAAAAAGTGTTTTATGAGGTCGCCGTGATCTTGACCTTTGACCTTTGACCACCATCGTCTAATCAGTTGGTCCTTGAGTCCAGGTGAAAGTTTTTACCAAATCTGAAGAAATTCCCTAAAGGCGTTACTGCGATATCGTGTTCACAAGGCCAAAATTGTGCTTTGTGAGGACACAGTGACCTTGACCTTTGACCTTTGAACACCAAAATGTAACCGGTTCATCCTTGAGTCCAGCTGAATGTTTGTGCTAAATTTCAACAAGTTCCGTCAAGGCGTTACTGAGATATCGTGTCCACTAGAAAGGGACGGACGGACGACCTGAAAACAATATGTCTGCAGCTCTGACTGTCGCCGCCGCGGAGGAATAAAAAGCAGAAGAAGAAGAAGAAACAGGTCCAGTGGAAACACAGACAACCTGCTGCTTTTAATGAACCTCGCCCAGTTTTACAAACGTGGTCTCAGGCGAGATAACGCTCTCACTCGGGAGCGCGAGGAAGGAATGTGTTTACAACCAGATTCAGAGAGTTCGTTCGTTGTTAGAAAATAAAATCAGTTCACGTTAAAAACGCAGCAGAGCAGTTTTAATCTCATCGTTTCTGACTCGTTGCTTCTGTTTCTACAAATAAACGCTTCATCCCGGCATGAATCAGGTTCGTTTTTGGAGCATCTTGCATCACTTCCTACGACTGTTGTTTTAGAGCAGCACAGACAAACCCTGCAGGGCTGTAGCACAGCGTTTCTGGACTTTCTGAGAAATATGCACCAAGACCTGAGGAGCTGTGAAAGGTCAGGACGCTCCGCACAACAGGAAGTGATCCAAGACCCCCGAAACCCGTCTCAACAATCATTTACTTTTAAAACACGATCAGCTGGAGTTCAGAGATGCTGCTGGATTTAGGTGATGATTTTTCTCAGTGGAAACAACAGCTCTGACTCTGTTACTGCCTGTTCGGCTGCACCGACGTCGTCCTGCCACACTCACATTTTCTGCTCTTATTTTGATATTATTATTATTATTGCTGTTCATTTTATTATTTATAATTTGAATCAATTTGGTTTCTCACCACAGTTAATTCGTCACGTTCATTTTGTATTTTTATAACTTTGTGATATTTCAACATTACTGAGGTTGAGGCTTTAAATAAGAATATTTGTTATCTTTGTCGTTTTCTGTGTATTTTCAATTGTGCAAGAATAAATCAAAGCAAAAAAAATTACTTGAGACTTCACAGCAACTATGATAAAATTTCACACTAATGTCTCTGGATAAACAGGGATGTGACCTGGAACTGGCCTGAGTGGCGGAGGGATACGACCACGAGGAGGTGGTTCTAGTTTTCTTCAATGAGGAATTGTCTGGTAAAGAGACACTGTGGCTGAAGTGCAGAGCTCGACAGACTCGGAGGAGCCTGGGTGACATTTCTTTATGTATTTCTGCTCTTGTTGATGACGTGTAATCACGTCTCTTTCGCTCATCCGTCGGCGTGTTTGTGGAGATTTGCGTCTGAAAACACAGAAAGTCTGTTTGTTGTCAGATCATCCTCCTGAACCAGGGGGACGCTTTATTCTGAAGATTTGTGTGTTTGTAATAAACAGACGGGAAAAAGAAAAACAGAATCATTATTTACAAAGGAACTGTTAACGTCACACTCAGGTTGTTTATCAGACATGAATCTGAACAGGACGGAGGGCTGGAGTCCGCTGAGAGGAACTTACTTCCTCCTGAGAGGTAAAATACCACTACCCAGAATCCCTCTCTCCTCTTCTCCGATTACCAAACCACACACCTGGAACATCTATTACCACTATTGATCCTACCTTGACCGCCTGCTCCATCTTGATGCCCTCCACGATGTCGATGGGCTCCTTCACAATGGCGTCTGGATTTTCTGCAGCGACGTCTTCGATGTTCACGCCCCCCTGCGAGCTGCCAATCAGGACGGGGCCCTGCGGGAAGAAGGAGCGGCGGGTGAGGTCTGAACCGTTTCAATTAGACAATCTGAGACACTTGGTTTGAGCTTCAGATGTTTGCGAGATCAGCGCGTGAATTCTGTTTAGTCCGACTTTGACTTCAAAAAAAGAAAAACGTGTTTGAAAGAGTTCTTCTCTGAAATGCTGTTTGAAAGTCAAATGCAGACTTTAGGGAAGGAAGCTGCCAGTTTCTACAGAGTCGACACATTAAATCAGCTTTACAGTCTTTTCCCGTCACATCAGCTGATTAAAGTCTCGTCAGCAGGACTCGCTGTCTCTAAAAACACTCCTTCATTTGTATTTAACGTCTCCTCTTCATGAGGTACGGATAGAAAAACCAAACCGCTCAGACACAGATTCCACCTTTCCAAACTTTATAATGTCAGAGGTCAGAGGTTAACGCCTGAACTGAACCTTATGATCCTCCTACATGTACAATTTGTGACAGAGCCGTTGAACTGGGTTGTATTAAATGCACAGGTGTGCCTAATAAAGTGACCACAGTGTATGAATCAGTGATTTGAGACCAATGTAACCTGAGCAGGAACACACAGGTCGTCTGCTGCCATCTGGTGGTAGAATTCAGCATAACCAGGTGCAATCTCTGCACGACTCTCTCCCGAGGAACGACGAGTTCAACAGATCCAGGATCAGTTTAGTTCACCTGTCGGGCTGCGAGCGCGTTCATGTGACGGAGGCGGAGCTGTTCATTATAAGCAACAGAAGCATAAATAAAGTTCTTTAAATGACACGAGAAGAATCGCTGATCACTGTCGGTAAATTTGATTATAGCGACATTCAGCAGTGACGTTCAACAAGGTGACATGTGAACAATATGATCACATGACTGGAATAAAAAAGAAAGAGTAGAAACATTTTCTTATTGTTAGAGTCAGACTGCAAATACACTGTGAACAAGTGCATGAATGATTAACCTTCTTACTGAGCATTTTCTCTCTTTTTAATGATGAACAAACTACGATGAACGTGTGATGCAGGTCAAAGTTCATGTCAGGAAACGTAGGATTGTTCGACCTTGGCAGAAGTTATTCTAGTTTTTATATTAATATATTATATTTTCTATATTCAATATTAGAAACTGGAACTGGATCATTTGTAGTATTTTTTACTTAATAATTGATTAATCGATTAGGAAAACTGTCGAATCAATTCAAACTCCTACTGACCCACACGGGAAACACAGCTACCACTGCAACTAAAGATTGTATTGATTATCCATTAATCTGATTCATTTCTTTATTAATCAATTTGTCGTTTTGTCAATAAAATGTCAAATAAATTATTTTTTAATGTCAAAAAATAGTGAAAAAGAACAATCACAGTTTCCTGAAGCCAAAGAGTCAAAAACTCTAAACCTGCTTTAACAACTGATCAAAATGATTTATTTCATTACACTAATCGATTGTGTGTGTGTGTGTGTGTGTGTGTGTGTGTGTGTGTGTGTGTGTGTGTGTGTGTGTGTGTGTGTGTGGCCTCACCTGGTAGGACCTCTCCATGGTGATGGCGAAGTAGTACTCTCTGCGTGGATACCTGCGCTCGCAGATGAACACCTGGTTGCAGATACGTCCCGCCTCCCCGGTCTGCTTGGTGTAGAGCTTTCGACCAATCATCTGGGACGAAATGTCACGGGCCTCCTCTGGACTGGAGAGGAAGAGGAGGAGGAGTGTTTCACAATCACATCACCCAAAGCAGCTGCAGCTAATTATTACTTTCATTATTCATACAGCGTTTTCTCAACTGATTGATTAATTGTTTTAGACAGGAAGCAGAAAATGAATGAATGGATTAATAAATTAAAAACAAATTTCTGTAAGGTCATCTGTGACTGTGGTTGTTCTTTCGTCAGTGGATCAGCTGTGATGAAGAGTGAGGAGCTGATGATGAAGAGCTGCAGCTCCTCATCTTCAGCTCCGGCTCCTTTCACTGTGTCCAGCTGTTGTGTTAAAACATCTGGCTGTGAGGTTGGAAACGGCTTCACCTGCTCAGTGGATTTCTGACAGAGCCGCTGCTAAACTGAACCACACGGCTGTGTTACCATGGTAACCGCAGGTGTCATCACGAGATACGAGATATAAAAGGATCATAACTTTAATGCTCAGCAGATTATTTACGGATGTTGGTCAGTGTTAAGATGTTTGATGACTCACGAGTAGACGATCCTCACTCCTCCCTTCAGGCCGCCCTCGAACGTCCCCTTCCCTCTGCCCCCGGCCAGGACCTGAGCTTTCACCACCAGGTCCTTTGAGCCTGAGACACACACACACACACACAGACACACACAGACACAGACACAGACACACAGACACAGACACACAGACACACAGACACAGACACACAGACACACACACACACACACACACGCACACACACACACACACACACACACACACACACACAGACACAGACACAGACACAGACACACACACACACACACACACACACACAGACACAGACACAGACACACACAGACACACGTTTCTGTCAGTAAAACACTGTATTAACTGTGAAAGTGACTAAACACAAAGGGACTGTGGTGATGTCGTAGATCTACGTCCTGATTGAACAGCTGAGGATCTGAGGAGGATTTAAAGGTGCGTCAGGTCAGGGTCAGAGAACGGTGTCACCTGTCACAGGATTTATGGTCCAACTTCTTTGGAATTATGTAAGTCAAGAGTCAACTGATACCACTGAAGCAGGAGGAGTCTATGTTTAGACTGTGTGAATGTGTGTCTGTCTTCACACTGGACAGCCTTGGCTTCAGCTATTTAAAACCTACACACACACACGTCCTTGAACACAACTGAACTGTATCAGTAACACTGGGGTTGTCAGGTCAGACTCAGACTTTAGTTTACTTCCTCTTCGACAGAAACTGTTTCAAATCAAACTTTTTTTATTCGCTCCATTCTTCTGGCTCATCCTTCCTGAAAACATGAATCTTTAGGTTCAGGAGAGACGAGTTTCTCTGAGGCTCGCTGCAGCTCACCGATCTGCTTGGCCACGGCGTACGCCTCATCCGAGGAGCTGGCCACCATGCCGTCGGGCACGGAGATGCCGGCCTCTTTCAGCAGCCCGATGCTCATGTACTCGTGTAGGGAGAGGTTCCTCTGCTGCTGCTGCAGGTGGGGGGGCTGCAGCTGGGACACATGGCCTCCAAACAGACCTGAAGACCCACCGAGGACCTGGGGGGGGGGGGGGACACACACGTTAAATCAGTGTGCTTTACACAGTGTTGACCAGTTTTGAGTTTCTGTCTCGTCTTCATTACAACTGAAAGAGAATAAACTGTCTGTAGTCATGACGACGGTGTGACGTTCACACCTGTTGTTTTTTAGTAAAATATCTCGACAGCTCTGAGATGAAAAGCTGCACCATCAGCACCACCGTGCCTCATGCTGCGTTCACATCACCTCAGTTACTGTAACTATGAGTTTATCACCTGTAAATAGCGTCTCATTAATAAGAAAATTATTTAATGTAACTAAACCCACATTTAATAAATATCATTTTTATATTCCCAACAATGTACGATGAGAAAGACGATATAAATAAGATGTGCTGCTAGGTTTTTTTTTTTTTTACTAGACACCTTCTGCAATTATTATTATTATTCCATTTTTTCTCTTATTTTTTTGAATTTTTTAGTTTTTTCTTTCCTCTGTTTTGTGTTTGCTTCGATCTTTCTCACTATTGTTACACTCGTCTTCACTGGTTTTGTAATCACTTAATAAAGGGAAAAAAATGAATTAACAACATCTGTATCAGTCTGAGACTTCACATGTCCACCTGTCATTAACACACACTCACACACACCAGAGGAGTGTCTACAGTCAGCAGGAGAACACAACAGTGGAAACTTGACTAAGGATGTGAAACCCGGCGAAGTGGCTCCAGTGTTTCCCAACAGCTCGAACACTCGGCTGGACTCAGACTCAGTAAATGCCTCAGTGTGGGGAAACTCCAGAGGAGGGTGATGCTGGTGTTGTGTATCTGCTGCGTCAGTGTTGATACAACAGACTGCTGCTGCTGCACCACCTCGCTCTCATTAACAGGAGGGCAGGTCTTCCACACACAGCTGTTAGTCCACGGACAGACCGACGATTAAACTGCTGATTATTATTGTCAGTTAAATCGACTCATCATTGGACAATAAACTGTAAAAAAAAATAAATAAATAAAAAAAGATAAAAAAAAGCCCATTGCAATGTCGTAAATTCAGTTTATGATCTTCTTCATCCTGGACCTGAAGAACGTTTAGATTAAAACAGTTCATCAATTATCAGAATATTTGCTGATCATTTTCCCTGTTTACTGACATTTAATGGACCAAAAGACTAAAGTGATTAAATGGAGAAAATAATAAACTAATCGATGATGAAAATAATCACTGCTTGTATTTATTTTATCTGATCTGACACTGAGAGCAGATAAAGTTAATTAGGGATTAGGGATTAACCAAATTGCTTTTTATTGATTCCTAATTATTGATCCTGAAGAGGAGAATGAGTCTCTTCTTCGTCTCTCAGCTTGTTGTTGTTGACAGCTGCAGTAAACACCAGTCAACAGTCTGTTCAAACAGCCTAAATATAAACTGAGAACACACATGCGCATTTCTGAGCAGGTCATGTGACCGGACATGAAAACGTCCAGCAGATTAAAAGGAGCAAAGTAACCTACGGTGTTAGTTGGTTTACAGCTGGTTGAACCAGATGTGTGCAGCTGCTGCAGCTCCAAGTTTCTGTGGTGAAAATATCAAGAGCTCTGATGCTTCATTTATCAAAACGATGATGAATGTGTTTTTAAATTATTAACATTATTTGTCACAAACAATGACTCAAGGATCTCTTGCTTTGTTGGTGTGGAATCCGATTTAAAAACATGAATTAAAAACACAACTTTTCACCCAACTATATGAAACATTTAACATATTTTATCGGCCTGTTACACAAAAACACAAAAACAAACCTATTTGATGCAAAACTGGATTGATGATGTTTATATCTGATTTACTGAACCTCATGAAAACAAGCATTAACTAATAAAAGTGTGGAAAATGTTTAGTTTGATCATGAATCTTTTATATCAGATCTCTTCACTGAATCACCAGCATCACGACATAAACCAGGTTTCTGCAGGTTCAGTTTCTATTTCTCACTCACACCAGCCGGAGTATGAAAGTATCATAGAAAACCAGCAAACCTCAAAGTATTTATTTTCATATCCCATTTTTCAATAGTTCCTGTCAGTATGTAATAATAATCCCTAATAATACAATTCATTAATTATGTATTCATTTTATTGGACACAAATTAACTGCGCCACTTTTTGAGGGCAGCCTGGACACGACAGTGACGAGACGAGCTAATGCTAACGTTAGCTGAGTAGCAGAAGCAAAACTTACAAACAGCTCCTTTAAGGAAACTGGATTAAATAATAAAATAGCAGGTGAGACTGTTGCCTTGTTTCCCTGCAGCTCTGTGTCCTAGGTAACTGCTGTTGTGTTAAAACATCTGGCTGTGTGCGCAGAGTGAAGTCAGACGGGGTTGTGATGAGCATTGAGTTTGTCTGGCTGCACTGGAAACAGATTCAGCTGCTCTCACTGTAAAAACAAGGTAAAAAACAAGCAGCAGATACCAACGTCCGATGGAGACAGAAGTCCAGACAAAACAACAGTCAGAACATTTCCTTGTTGCTGAAATCAATGAGACTCTGAAAAAACAGAGACCAGGAAGATCATTGACAGGAAGTCCCTCTGTCATGACCAAGCATCTCCTGCACTTCCCTTTACAACAACCTGAATGCATCGTGTTCATGTTCCAGGAATTATTCCATTTGGCTATGAATCCATATCAGAAAAACCACAACAATAAAAATAATGCACATGGAATTACTATCTGTATTATCTGTGTGCTGCGGTGGAGCTTTGTTTACCTGATCATAGATTAAAGCAGCAGCAGACTGGAGGCTACAGGCTTTAGTACTTGTTAGAACTCCAGTGGTTTGTACTGAAAAAGCCTCTCTCTCTTTCTTAGAATATAAAGTGAATTGTATATTAATTGTATTTATTTTAATTGTAACTAAAATATTGATTACATTGTGTGAATAAAAAAAAAAAACGACAATGGAGGTGCTTTTGTAACCCGAGTACAATCTGCAGGTTTTCCTTTCAGGTTGCATACAGCCAGTAGCCTGAGAGGCGAATCCCAGGGCAGAAAAAAAACCTGAAGACATTTGCTGCATCACCTGTTGCTGCTCATTAGGCTCAATGTAAAAAATACTGCATTACAAGTAAAAGTGCTGCAGTGACAATGTCACTTCAACAAATGTCAAGAAAATATTCAAAATAAAAGTCTCCTGTCACCGTTAGACTATTATCTATTCAAAATAAAAGACTCATGTCACTGTTAGACTTATCTATTCAAAATAAAAGTCTCATGTCACTGTTGGACTATTATCTATTCAAAATAAAAGACTCATGTCACTGTTGGACTATTATCTATTCAAAATAAAAGTCTCATGTCACTGTTGGACTATTATCTATTCAAAATAAAAGTCTCATGTCACTGTTGGACTATTACCTACCATATCATTACATTATTATTACTGGTGCATTCAAGTGTAAGGCGCATTTAACTGCTGTAGTTGGTTAAGTAGCTCCTTATTAAATATTCTATGTACAGTATCTAATGATGATTTTTCAGAATGGATTAATCTCCTGATCATTTGCTCTATTAACTGATTGATTGATTGATGGATTGATTGATTTATACAAATTCAGAAAACAGTGAGAGAAATGCTCACTATCACAAATTATTTAAACAATAATTAAAATAGTTGTCAGTTAACAGATTATTTCACCTATACTTTATATACTGCTGAATATTTAACATTTGACAAAGTATCTTATTTTATAAGCTCTTCATGCATACTCTTCATAAAGTATAAAGTCTACATACATTCTACATATTTCATATCAGTATATGTAAAGTTGTTGACTTGATGTTCATTATTACAGAGAATAAACATCTTCTGTTCAATACTGCCAAGATCGAGACTTTTAAATCTGACTGTTACTCATTTGTACTCATTTCTCAAATGTCCCCACTT
>NW_019525035.1:884816-908627 GCF_002814215.2 Seriola lalandi dorsalis | reverse complement strand
AATCAATTATATATGTTCACTGAACTTACATTAATGTGCAGTGTAGTAATGTATCTGACTGCCATTGTACAGTGTATAGTGTAGCTATGGATCTTTAGGCTCTACTTTTTTCCATTAATTATAATACTTTGTTGGTGTATTTAGTTATTGATTAGAAATTAGCCTTTAACCATGTTGCATGTTATCTATCTATCTATCTATCTATCTATCTATCTATCATTACAGCTTGTGTGACAGTATTTGAGTCTACCAGCAGCAGACTCATGGTTTTCCACCTGCTGTGACTTGCACATACTTGAAGGGTAATGACACATTTTCAGCTCCGGAGTGGAGCAACATGTCTGCGGACACATCCCTGCTGCGTTCACGGCCTGTCTCTGCAGTGAGAGCTGGGGTCTGTCTCCCCGTGGTTTAGCGGGGTTTGCCTTGGTAACACGGCGGGACAGACGCGATGGCGCAGAGCTCAGGGTGGAGGTCACTGTGCTGCACCTACCCTCGTCCACTGCTATCACACTCAGGCCCTAACACACCCTTTAAATCAACACACAGGTGTGACCGGGAACACTGAGGCTGAGCGGACCGTGTGGTCGCGCGCGGCTGTTTGAGCTGCGTCACTCCGGCTCAGCAGCACTGTCAACCGGCCACGCTAACGCTAGGTCCCCGCTACTTAGCATGTTAGCCAAAACAATCGGAAACTCAATGAATGTCAAATTTGACCCTGTCACTTTCTCTTACACTGTGGCCGCCAGAGAAGGAGCAGCGCGCCCACAGACACCTGCTCCGAAAGCCGGAGACCTTCGCTTCAACCTGGACTCACACTCACCTTGGAAGCGGAGCTGATCGTGTTCCTGGCCCCTGAATTTCTCAGGCTGGCCGTCAAACGGCCGCAGATCAGGGACGTCGCCATGTCTCCCTCTAGAGCGAAGTAACTAACTGCGCATGCGTCGTGAACTGCAAAGTCGGGTTCCCCTCGTGCTGCCTTCAGACGCTGTCGGAAATTATAGAATCATTTCAAAATAAAGGTTCTAAACATATCTTCAAAGTAGACCAGAAAACATGTCTGGGAAATAATGCAGCCAGTGGAAAGTAATTAAGTACATGTACTTGAGTACAGTTTTGAAGTAATTGTACTTTGAGTACTTGAGTATTTCCATTTTCTGCTTCTTTATACTTCTATTCCACCACAGTCCAGAGGAAAATATTGTACTTAGTTATTTACAAGTTACTTTTAAATTATTATTCAATATTAAGAAACATGATAATGTTTTAAAATGCCACACAAAACCAGTTCCAAAAAACAGATTTTGACAGAAAGAGGTCAAAGTGTCAAATATTTCTCAAAAAACTAAGATTAGGGAAAAAGGGCACAAAAAAGAAAAAAAATTGTGTTACATGACTTTCCACTCCCATTCATCCTCTCATGACCCCTCAGATTTATAAAGTGACCCATTGGAGGGGCTCAACCAAAGTATTTGTATATAAAGTAGTTAAAAGCAGCTCCACCTGGAGCAGCTACAACAGTAAAATGCTGCTGGAGCTTTGATGTATTAATATTAACAACCTAATAACATCATATATGATCATTAATCAGTGACAGGAACCAAGTACTTTTACATTAACTACATTTTGTTGATAATACTTATTTATTGTAAGATTTGGAATGCAGGAGTATTTCCATATTGTATTGATACTTCTTCTTCCACTGTTGAGATATGATGTTTAACATGAAGCGAAAACTCAGTTGTTTCTAGATATGTGTTGTAAAGTAAGACAACCACTACTGGCAAATTAATTATATAAAATCTCTGATAAATGCCAGATGAGTGCGCGTTCATAACATCTCTGTCACATGGCTTGAGAACTAAAACATACACTAAAGCCATACTGCTAAAGTTAGGCTCTTTCCTTTTAATACATGCTAGATATTTATGACAATCACTGACAGTGGGAGTTTACAAAAAGACCCTGAACGCAGCACTGACAAGGCCCTGACCATAGATTGTATATAAAAATGGACGTCGACTTCGGGTCTGGAAAATGAAGCCAATGCGGAAGTGTCTTAAACTTGCATTCTAGCCAATGACCGTCATGGCAACTCGATTGTATTGAAGTCCGTGGGGAAATTACCCAACTTGTCAATTGAGTTGTTACCTCAGTAAACGTTTTCGTTATATGTTTATGGTCTGAATCGCTAGTTTGAAGTTTTATTCAATACAATATGATGTTAATTTTTTCTAATTATGGTCCTATTTAAAAGAAAATAGACGTTAAAGCAGAGTGGTGGTTTTACGGCGTGGCTACACACACAAGGGAACCTGTTGTTTGCCTGCAAATTTCTTGTTCTGCTTCAGTTGTTCTCAAAGACACTCAGAGGAGTCGGCGGTTCAATTTTTTCCGGTAAGTACATTTTGTTTTAAGCCTATTTCTTTGCTAGCCAAAATTAGCATCCCTGTTAATATCACAGTTCAGGTGAAGATGCACCTTGCTAACCAAGCTAGCCGGCTAATGCTAGCGTTAGCTGATAACTTAGCGATTGCTATGCTAACGGTACCTGGCTCTGCTGGGCTGATAACCTGTGTCAACCTGGGTTAGCCCGTGGAGGTGTTCAGTCAAAGGTTCAAAAAAAAAGGTGAATTTAATCGACTTTAATCTAATGACTTTTGGTTTGTGTTTCTCCACGTGACCCAGTTTAAGTGATCTGCGTTAGTGTAATGCGCAGCGTTAATGTCAGTTAATACATTGTCCATCAACACGTCGTGATAGTTCAAGTTAAGATAACGTGACGTATATAAAATGTGTAGACAATTATTTTTCATATAAAAGATTGTTCATTTAATACTCAAACCAGTCCTCAACTGAAGCAGACATTCATGCACCTGTCCTGACAGCTGATCGATATTTGTGATTAACTGTGATCCACCGCATCTTAACTCAAGTGTTTGTGTTTTATTGTCATTTGAAAGGTTTCCACACTGTGAAAACTGAGTGATCTGTGCCAACAGAAGGAGGAGCTCATGTACAGAGCAGCTCATTAGTTTCCATTCATCTGGTTGAAGGGAGACTGCATGGACATCCTTAGTTCTCTAATGTGCTGTGATGATGATGATGATGATGATGATGATGATGATGCTAGAAAACCTCCCAGTTCATCTTCCTCTGATGAAATGACAGACTAACTGCTGATGAGTTTCTTTATTATTCTGTCTTCAGTATTCACAGGTTCAGTTTCTTACTTGCAACTTAATTTCTGCTGTTGTCGACAGGTGATGGTAGCAACACTTTTAAGATCAGAATTTATAAATATTAAACTGTGAACAAGTGATGGATCATCTCTAGCACTGTCACCACCTCCACAGGTGAAAGTATTTACCAATTAACATCAGCATGTTAGGGTAGAAATAGCGGGTTGTCTTCCCTCCCAGAGACCAGGAGAGGCAGCGACGGGGAAGAACACCTCCTGTCCTGGGAAGGAGAGTCTCCAGAGGTGAGATTCACTTCAGATATCACTGTTTCCTCTAATGAATCTTTTAATGAAAGCTGAAAATCCTAAAACAATCTGTGTTTGTCTGTGTGTTCCAGGTGCTGGCCAGACTCTCCCTTCAGCAAAGGGTCTGTACCCAGGACCAGAGCCTACAGGAAGAGGAAGGCGACCTGAAGCTGCTGTGGCAGAGCGGGGGTCGCTGCCTGGAGGAAAAACCCACTGACTGGCACAAACTTTTTAGTGTGAACTGAACACTGACAGTTCAGGTTGTGAAGCAGGTGTCAGTGTAGTACAGCTCATGTTCATTAGTTTTATTCAGAACTTCATTGTTGTCATTGAAAAGGTGTTTAATAAATAAACCTGTGATTAAATTGTACTGAGTGTTTTTTCATATTTACCATCTGCCTCATGATGAATCTAACAGTCACTTTGGTGAATTAATGTTTTCATTTTTATTAAAATTGGTAAGTTCATAAGACAAATTAGAAAAGCACAAACTCTAGTATCTGTCTCTAGATCCTGTATTGTCACTGTTGAAGGACGGACACATTTAAACATTTCTATCATGTTTGTTGTTGATTAAAGCAACATAGAAAGTCTTTGATTAATTACAGATTCAGGAAAAACTTCAGTGTGTTGTGATTTCTATACTGTGCTGCTGCTACTGTTAAAATTCATACCAGACACGCTCCATAAAAACCATCAACAAAGCTTCATAAGAAACTTTATTTCACATTAAAACTACATTAATTTCTTTAATTTAATTAAAAATAAAATCCAGTTGTGAATGAAGGTGCAGGTGAACTTCACTGTCACAAGACAAGTTTGCATAATAAAGAGGTGGATAAATCAAGTATAAATTATAGTAGAGATGTAAAATAATCCTTCATAGCTCGGTGAGGACAGAGCAACAGTCTGACAGGTTGACTGGAAGCTGCTGCATCGTCCATAAGTGATGGAGGGAAGGAGCAGAAAGTCCAGGAGCCGTTATTCATCAGTCTTAGTGTTAGAAAACGTTGTTACTCCTCACATATATGATATTAGCCTGTAAGACTACTGTAACAGCTGTGACAGCTAACCGTGTTAGCAGCATCTTAGCACGGCTCAGCCAGGAGCCTGTTGCTGTCAGGTTGATGCGGGTGTACTCGGTGTCCTCGAGGACACAGGTCAGATCCACCCCTCCCTCCTCCCCAGCTCCACCCTCTCATCCAAATATGGTTTCTTCTGGCTCCAAAAAAAACAAGATGGCGACGTTCATTAAGCCAAACTCGAGACTTCAGAACGGCAGTTCACAAACCGATGGGTGACGTCACGGCAGTTCGCCACTTGGCCCTGACACTGTGTAAATATAGTCTGCCTCTGACCTTTAACCTACATTAACACAATCAGCAGGGGTGGAGGAGCCATTCAGATCCTTCACTGAAGTAAAAGTATCAACACAGCAAAGTAAAAATAGTCAAATAGTACTTTCTGCAAAATCCACTTAAAGTATCAAAAGGAAAAGTACCAGTGGCTGATAATAAGTCTTTTCTAAAACTATTAACACCTCACAAATATCTGTCCGAAACATGACAAAGAAAAGATATAAAAAAGATATAAGATATTTGATATTATGATATTGAGCTAGAGATAGATTATGAGATTATATATATATATATATCATGTTTTTAATTGAAATCTGAATCTTAAAAGTAACTAATAAATAAAGCTCAAATCAGTGTAAAGCAGTAAAAAGTACTGAGTATTTCCCTCTGACATTTAGTGGAGTTAAAGTATAAAGTGTCATAGAATAGAAATATTCCAGTAAATGTACTGCCGATCAATACTGTGTAATACTTGGGAATTATTAAAGTTAATCCATCTAAAGATACTGAACTCATACTTGTAGAGTAGGTTTCACTCTGATCCAAGTGTAACACAAAGCGCCAGACTACAGGCCCCTCAGAACCACAGACAAAAACACCATTTCTATTCAAAAAAAGTCTTTATTTACACGGGTGATTATGTACAAGTTTATTTACACAGAGGTAAATTAACAGCATCTGTCCTTATTGTTATTACACTGCACTAAGATCGCTATCATTTGTCTGTCTGTCTGTCTGTCTGTCTCTCTCACGCACGCACGCACGCACGCACGCACGCACGCACGCACGCACACACACACACACACACACACACACACACAGGTTGGTTCAGTTTCTCTTTCTACCCCAGTCGGTGGTTTTTGGAACAGTAGCAGACTCACTGTGTGTCCATGGAGACGTCAACAACACAACGTCATCTGTGTTAGTTTTTGCTTTTGTTTAATTTATTGTCATTTGCAGTTTGTTTAAACTGCCTCAAACTGAAACAAACACCTGCTCTGAAAAGGAAGAGTTCAACTTTTTGGAGAAAATTTTATCCTCTTCTTGCTTAGAAAGATTCCTTCCATTATCATGTCTGTAAATATGAAGCCACAGCCAACAGCTGGTTAGCTTAGCTTAGCATAAAGACTGGAAACAAAGCTAGCCTGGCTCTGTCAAAAGGTTGGAGAAAAAAAACAAACAAAAAAACCCAGCTAGCAGCTCCACTAAAGTTCACTGATTAACATGTTAATCAATTCAGTTCAATGTGCCTTAAATGAAGCCGTTAATCAGCTGTAGAGGTGCTGGTACATCGGTTTTCATACTTTAGTGGAGCTGAAACAAACTGTTTATTAGTAATTGACAGAAAATATTTTAACATTTGTCATTTTTTCAACATCGACTGTTTCCAGCTTCTCAGACGGTCTTTTCTTTTCTTTTTACTGTTTTACAATTCGTTTAGAGATCAAAATAGAGATCAAATAACTGACAGATTAAGTAAGTCTTTATGCTAAGCTAACTGGCTGCAGCTTCATATTCACTCTACAGATATGACAGTGGAATCAGTTTCCTCACCTGACTCTAAATAAGCAGATTTACCAAAATGTGGAACTGTTCCTTTAAAAACTTAAGATGGATCCCTGAGACACTGACTCCCTCCCTCCTTCAAACACCAGCAGCAGAAACTCCGGTTGTCTGTTCTGAGCCGCGAAGATACGACCCCGAACGTCACAGAGGGAACACACAGGCTCACCCACAACCCTTCACTCACAGTTTAAAACCTTTAGCATCCACCCGGGTCCTTCAGCTCACAGAGACTCACAGCACACAATCTGCTAGTCCACCACATGATGAAACATCTGTCCTCAGTTATTATATGTATCATACATTATTAAACACCCACGACAAGAGATGTTAAAACTGAACTTTGGGAGATAGACCACATGGAGAACTACATGCTATTCTTACAAACTGACTCATTCTACACAATTTAAATAATGCTGGTACTTTTGTAATAAAGGACGGTGGAAGCACAGACCTCAGCTGACATAATGACGGAGTGGCGCCGGTATATTCCACTTTAAATGAATGAGCTCCTCCATGACTGAGAAGCAGAGGCAGCAGATTGAATCAGCCTCTGTACAGGAAGTTTTATCTACAGACAGACAGTCATGTAGAGGATGATGTGATGTTTGAGTCTTAAATTGGGTTAAATTCAAATAACCAAAAGGTGAAGATATTTGATTGGATGTTGCTCAGTGGTGAGCTCTCTCTCTCTCTCTCTCTCTCTCTCTCTCTCTCTCACACTCACACACACACTCACACACACACTCACACACACACTCACACACACACTCTGTCCTTGTTCTTCAGTCGGAATCGCTGCTGCTGCTGGAGGAATCGGTCGACATGGCCTCCACGTCGTCCTCGTTCTCCTTGTTGTGACCCGGAGGCTCCAGGCCGAAGTCGTTGCCGTGGTGAGGAGGCAGCATCCCCACCGAGACGTCCGACGACTGCCAGGGGTAGTGAGGCGTCAGGACGTCTGAGGAGACAGAGAAGAAGAGGTGGTGGTTATTCTGTTACCGAGGAGGCAGCGGGCAGAGATCTGATTATCTTATCGGGGACAGACTTCTAACGAGCTCCCCGCTCAAGGAGGAGTGTGGAGAAAAGTAATTAGTCATCAGATGATTGTAAGGGATTGAATGAACACGAATTTAAATTTTTGTGTACTGTTTGTTTCAACATGTTAATATTCTCATCTGTAAATATTCTCTTCTGAGGTGGTGGCAGTTAATAATGTGGAGGGATGGTGAAATGAACACATGGAAACTATTTTAATGTTTATTCTACTGGACATTTTTTGTTTGTGTGGAGTTTATATATTTTTACATATTGTGGAATGATGAAAAGTTATAAAACTTAAATCATTAAAAAAAAAATGGCTGAAAGCGATGCACACAACGAAGAGGAGGAGGAGTGTTTCTTGCTGCAAAGATTGTAAAACCCACTGACAAATTTATGATTTGAGATAATCAATAAAATCAGCCTGACTTGACGTCTGGCCTGATTTAAAAATCATACATGAGCCTTTGATTAAAAGTTGCCTCAGCCTTCAGGTGGACTTACCTGGCAACCTTCCAGCAGCCAGAGCGTCTCCCGGCAGATGTCCGTTCACACCGTTGGTCGGCAGGTTGGCCATGTGACCCAGCATGCCGCTGCGCATTTCCAGGTCCGTGGGGTAGGGTCGGCGTGGGTCACCTGAGACGCACATCAGTGTTAACAGTTAGTGAAGTGCAACACGACCTCCTCGGACAACCAGCAGTGACGGTGTGTGGGTCCTACCTGGCACCCAGTTGAGAGGAGCACACACAGCGTTACTGGCGCTGATCCTGTGAGCGTATTTGATGATTTCCTCTGATGAGATGCTTCCTGCACAGAACGAGTTAACAACTGGGGTTAGAGGACAAACAGTCAGACACGAGACGAGAGTCAACAACCTCAGAGACAGGTGTGTTAGCTCACCTTTCCTGGCTTTGTCAATGGATTTGAGTTTCTCTTTGGCCTGGTAAACAGCAGTGGCCTTAAGGAGAGACAGAGGAGGAGCCAGTTTAGAAATCTGTGATGATCTGTGTCAAACATACTGAGGTTTCAACATAAAACATCTGTACATGTAAACGTCTGCTCAGTGACATCACACCAACACTGGACCAGAGCAGGGCTGAGCGATAATGTCTGGATGTTTTTAATACCATAAATGAAGAAGGAAACATACTCATCATGTTTGTTAAAACCTCAGGGATTCACTCAATGTGTTAAGATGAATAAAACTGAACGTGATCACTGTTTACAAGAAAACAGTATCAATCAATCGTTTAATTTGAAAATCGTTTTATCTCTCGGCTGTTTATCCAGATTTAAAACTTTAAACAATTTCCTAATCACCTCTTTCTTCATCATCCTTCGTGTCTCAGCTACTTAACCTAAATGCTGCAGCCTAATCACCTTTACTGTGGGTATTTTTTCCAAAATAACTATATCGATTGTTTTATCACCCAGCCTTAGACCAGAGGGCATCTGCTTCATTCTTTCAATGTTCAATAGAACCGAGCTGACTCAGCGATTGTTTAGTAAAGTGGACCGGGAGACCGCAGGCCCCTGGGCAAGACCAGCACCACCCACCAGGATGTGTTCGGCCTCCTTCAGCTGCTTCTGGAGCTGCTGGATGTCGCTGTCTCTCTTCTCCACCTCCTTCTCCAGCAGCTGCATCTCCTGGTGCACCTTCCCCTGCTGCTGAGCCACCTCCATCAGCTCCTGGAACTCCCTGTCCCTCTGCACCAGCAGCTCCAGGATCTGTGGACAAAGACCACAAGCAGCAACCCCACCTCATTACTGACCCCTGGATGTTGTTTCATTATCCCAGCCTCACTGTGGCCTTGTTCCAGTACTTCCTCTGAGTCTTTTTGACGTGTTACCTGAACGTCCTCTCCCGGCTGTGGCAGTTTCTGGCCCCTGGACAGAGCTAGCATCTCGATCAGCTCCCTGAAACAATAACAACAGGCAGCGGGAGTTCAGCTAACAGCCGGAAAAGAAAGCAGCTCTAGCGGCCGGTCACAGGCTTCGACCGGCCGAGGAAACGCTTCACGGGTCAGACAACAACGAACACAGCGGCGGGAAACAGCCTCAAAATGTTTAACTTTACCGGGATAAAACCTCCAAGTCATCCAGCACAGACAGCAGCCGCTCTTTCGTTGACTTCTCCGCCACCGTCGCCATGGTTGTCTGCCGTCGCTACTGCGCAAGACAGGAAGTGACCTGTTCGTCACCAAAATAAAAGCTCCACAGTGCCACCGGTTGTATCGGAGTGTGTAGGTACATTCATTACTAAAAAAAAAAAAAAAAACGATATCCTATTCTAAACTGACATTAAATATCCAACAAATTTATATTTCTCCAAATTTTCAGACACCGAAACCAAATGCAATTTCTGTCCGAATCCTTGATACATTTATTCTGCCAATGCCTAATTATATAATCTATAAAAGTACAAATAATTTCCATATCGAACATAGAAATATTATAATATATTATGAAAATAATAATCATGAAACTGAATTTATTGTTAATTTGATGATCCTTTATGGTAAATTCCATATAGATAAATGTGGAGTAAAAAAAATAACCTCCAATTTTATTGGATTTTTAATGGACTTTAGATAATATATTACGAATCTTGACTCTATTTTTTTTTTTGTCTGACAATTTTATTGTACTGTAGTTTTTGTTTTGTTTTTTGCCTTTTGCTTTTTGTATTATTGTTTTTCTCTTATTGCCACTATATTTACTTTTATAATTTTTTACTACTTGTATTTATTTTAATGTCATTACTCTAGTGGCACATGTTTGTATTGTATGTATATTTGATTGCTTTCTAATGTTTTCCTATTCTAAACTATATCCTGACTGTAGTGAACGACTAAAGCCAGAAGGAGGCAGTAATGTAGATTAAGGGGTGTCAAATGCCGTAAAACATCGAAGAAGAAGAAGGAGGCGGAGCACCGGCAGTAGCAGCAGACGAAGAAGAAGGAGAAGAAGGAGAAGAAGAAGGAATAAAGAGGATTTATCCACATACTGGTCCATAATAAAGGTAACATGTCAGTGAACAGCGATAAAACGCTTTAAGAAATAATAGAATATGCAGTCAGCATGTTTTAATGTTTGGTATAAACGCATTTACCTGTTGTTTTTTCATTATGGGGGCATATTTAGTTAGTGAGGAGCTAACTTAGCCAACAGTTAGCTTTGGGAAAGTTACAGCTCAACAGTATCACAGATAAACCGCAGGGTGATTTTATGAATGTTCCTTTTTAACGGAGACCTCTTGCTGTTACACAGCTTTATAAACTGTAGAGAAGAAGTCGAAGAGAAAACGAGAAGTGCAGCTAAACCTCCTCCAGGTACATGACTGGTTATTTCCACTGTTTACTCTATGTAAATATGGATTTTTGAATGACCTCAAATCAAGAGGTGGCACTCAGTTTGTGTTGTCACAGTGTCACAGTCTCATGGCGTCGTCACGGAAAGTTATAAATTGATCACGAAAAGATCAACAGAGGAGTCAGGCTGTCTGCTCTCCAGTGTAAAACACCTGCAGTCACCTGAGCTGCTGTGGCTCCACCTACTTCAGTCTGTGACCTGACGCCTATCAGGACAACACTGTCATGCATCACATACTGTATTTAGACAGACACTCAGCTGGCAGTTTATTAGGTCCACCTAGCTAAAGCTAATGTAGCTTAATACAATGTTATAATGAATAATAATAATAATTGCTGTTATTAGCTGTCATTATTACTTATATCAGTAGTAGCATTACAGTTACAGTTAACATTGTTATTATTATTGTTGTTCCTGCAGCTATCATTATTATTATTATTATTGCATGATGGTCTTTTCCTCTGCACTTTCTCCTGCTCCTGTTTCTGCCTCTTAAAAATGACTTTTTTATTTGTTGGGTCTCTTTAAATAATGTTATAAAGAGAAGGTCTAAACCTGCCCTATTTGAAAAGTGCCTTGAGATAAACTCCTGTTGTGAACCGGCGCTATATAAATAAAAATTGACTCAACGTAATACAACAGTTCTGTAAAATAATTTAGCCTACCCTCTTTGATATAAATAGAGTGGGCAAAATAATGGAAAAACACCTGTCTGTATAACCCTGAACAGCTCAACAGTAGCACAAACCCCAGCCTCTAAAATCATCACACAGGTGAATCAACACCTCTGAATTAGTGTCAACACAAACTGAACATCATAACCTTCATGAAAGAGGGTTTACTGCAAGACTGTTGGATTACATTGAATTTGGATCTTATAAACACATTACATCACAAAACATGGAGCCCATGTGGTTTTCTATGAGGTCACACATTTTGATAGGTTTGGTACCAAAATGAGACGCTGTGATGCTACAACATCACCTGCTTAAAAGACCAAAGGGTCGGACAGATGTGGACAGGTGAGTGCTGGACAGTCCTATCTATACCTCACCTAAATGTTATTCTCAGCAGGTATTTGTTTATCATATCATGCAAACAAACACTGATTCCCACAGTGTTTCCACAGCTGAGCCTCCTGTCATTACAGCGTGGGTGAGAAAATAAACTTCTTACCCCTGATAACACGTCCTGCGATGCTCTAATCACTGTTTGTGTTTCCTCCTCCAGATGCCCACTCAGAAGGAATGCATCGTCTGTAAGAAGAAAATCGGCGTAGCCAGCAAAACATGTGCACACTGCGGCGCCAAGCAGCCGTACAAACAAAAGCTGGAGAACATAAAGAGGAAACTTTCCCACGGCTGGAAGGAAAGGCAGAAGAAGAACAGCAGCGTCAACAAAGTGTACGACGCAACAAATCTACTGGTTGGTTGTTTCTTTGTTAAGTCATTGACTTTATTGGCATTTTATCATTCATCCTTGTTTCAGTCCTGGTTTATGATATATAGATACATGATATATAGTTCAGTTAAGGCTGAGAATCCAAACTGGACCATCAAATTGGACTAACACCATCAACTCTAGTGAAGCAAAGAGAGAGTTTTCACTCAACATAGAAGTAAAGCTATCTGATTTTATTGAGTAGATATAAATATTTAATGATAATAACACAATATAATGTGTCTAGTGTGGTACCAATCTTATATTATAATCTTATATTCACAGGTGTGAATTATATGTGATGATCTTGTGCTGATGTTTTTTCCAGCTCCACAAGTGGGAACTTCTGGAGCGACATCCGATGCTGCTTCTCGCCAGGAGAACTGCAAACGGGTTTTTAGCCGAGTGTTTCTGTCCGTGGCAGATGAACGCAGAAGACGGTAAAGACGCCCTCGCTACAATAAAGAGGATTTATGAAAGTCTCCTTAACGGTAATTTACACAGACATGCACGTTATCACCCACAGCACAACATTTCACACACAAGGAACTTTACTGTCGAACATATGATGACATGAAACTGCTTTTCCCAGGAGCTTTCAAATTTAAATTATCAAATAAATACACATAATATCAGTTCATAACAAGAAGAGTAATACAACAAAATAAAATGAGGGATGTCTGTGCAGAGGCCCTGAAGAAGAAAGGGTTTCAGAAACAAAAAGAAATCAGAGTAAAGGACAGAAATAAGTGAGAGGATGTTGTGCAGGGTTGAGGTGAATTGTATATTTGTGTATTTTAAACAGAAGATGTGAAAGCTCAGTAGTGGAAAGAGTCAGATAACTGTTTGAATATAAAAACACATTCTGTGCAGTATATTGTATGTGTAACTATTAACACAGAGCCTGCTGCTTATTGCACATGTAAACTGGGGGAGGGGGGGGGCAGTAATGAAGTACATGTGCTTTACTGTTTTATACTGTTTTTGGAAACTTCAGATTTTTCCTCCACTACACCTAAAGACAAATATTGTACGTCTGACTCCACTACGTTTCTCTGTGCAGCTGAATCAGACTTTGATGTGTTTGCGCTTCGTTTACAACCACTTATGTCTCAATCCAGTGGCTCTACCATCTGGACCAGCGGGGGGGCCGAGGGAGGGTCCAGCAGGAGACGGCGAGGAGCCTTCAGCCACACAGACACAGACTCCACCTCCCGACCACCTCGTCCTCCCTCCTCACAACGCAGCTGACCCGCAGTCAGACTCCGTGTCCTCCCCTCTGCTCAGCCCGCAGCTTCACACTGAATTCACTTTTGTCGTCGCACCTGGATCCTCGTCGCTGGTTTCTCCCCTGCCCTCGTCCTCCTCCTCGTCCTCCCACATCCCTCCTGTGTCCTCCTCCTCCTCCCTGACCCGTCCTGTGTCCTCCTCCTCCCTCACCCAGCCAGCGTCCCCCTCTCTGGTTTCTCCAGTGTCACCGACCCTCTCTGTTTCTCCCAAACCGTCTCTCTCTCCTGCGTCCTCTCAGCCGGACTCTCCAGACTCAGTGTCTCTCTCATGGACGAGAACACAGGAAAGACGGCGACTAGACCCCAGCGGTATGTGTGGGTTCATCAGATTATCACCGTATTTAAAGTGAGTGAAACGGTTTCAGTCGGAGCGGCTTCATCCCGGTCAACAGGACCTGTCTCACTGGTGTTTGAAAACAGATTTACATCTTTGACGATTATCACTTAATATCCTCACGCCCATATTTTCACGTAAAGATGGTTTTTATTGCAGTAATTATTCCTACTGTTCATACTGGCCATGAACTATCCCTCAGTAACGTAACATCCCGTCTCCACCTGGTATTAAAATACGATCTGTAGCCAGATATCCAGACAGTGCGAGACTCCATCTTACCTTTTTTTGTTTGTGATTATTTTGATAGCCGCGTGAAAGTGAGAGAGGAAAGTCAGAGAGAGAGAGAGAGAGGGGTCAACACTGGGCATCAAAGCACCAAACTCCTCCCTTATCTCCCCAGGGCAGGTGGGATATGTAATCCCTCCGGTGAGTTCTGGGTCGGCCCCGGGGTCTCCTCCACTTTAGAAGGAGCCCAGACGCCTGAACCACCTTCACAGATGTGGATTTCATATATTAGAACAGCTGTAGTTATGGGTCTTTGTGGTCAGTATCTACAGGAAAAATTCATCAGCAGTTATTCTTCAACATGGGCATGAAAGTGTTGTTTTAAGACAGATGTGAAAGAAATCCAGAGGGGTTTCCTCCGTCCCGTGACATCAGTGGATCAGGTCCTGTTGTGGTTAACACTGACTTTAATCACATGGAAAGCTCCGGTTTCATTTCTGCGCTCTTCCTTTAGCCGTGACCCTCGTGGTCCAATGTTGAGACGATGTCAGCTGATCCTACAAATTATTAACATGTTTCAATTCGTTTCAGAGTGTCCCATTCATCAACGGTCCACCAGTTTCCCATACAAAAAAATACTGGGGGAGAGAATCAGGGAGGTTCGTAATCAAGACCAGCTTCTGAAATTACTGACAGAGTCATAAAGAGATGATAACAAATCTCTCTGTGGAGTCATAGTCCAACAGAAACACATCTTAGAGAGTCACTGTGCTTTGTTTTAAAAGAGTCTGTCAGTGAGAATATAGAGAATATTTGGTTTGAAGAGGATTCATCATGTAAAGCTTCATTTTCTGATTTTATTATAAGAAAACTCAGTTTCTACATCAATCTCAAAACGTAATATATTTATAAAAACTGCAACACAACACTTTATATGTTACTCAGTTAGTCCAGCTTTACTGTTATTGTTTGTTTTCACTTCGACCGTTTATTGAAAGGACGTGATTAATTTGACCTTTGGTCTCTTTGTCTTCACTCAGGGACGCGCAGAGGTGTTGGTGCAGTGGTATCCTTGCTCCGGATGGTGTGTATGTTAATCTGAAGTTAACTGTAGGTGATGGAGCAGGAGGCAGAGAGACAGCGATGGTGTTTGAGCGCTGCGGTGCATTGGATTTTAAATGAAATGAGTTCAGTGAGGTTTAAATGCTGAATCTCAGCTCAAATATAAGAGGATACTCCGATGAACCAGTAACCTCCTTTAGTGCGAGGTGAAGGATTTAGAATGAAATCCTCAGATGTGCATCGTTATTCTGAAGATACAGTATTAAACCTGAATATACCTGAAGCTGTCTCTGTGTGTTTTACATAGAATATAATAGTATCAGTGTAGTTCTGAGTTCACCAGAGGTCAGTGACTAACTCTGTTGTGTCTTTGTGTCTTACAGTGGAGCAAAGTGGAAAAACACCTGGGAGCCAAAAGAAAATATTTTAAGTTAATTTTATTCTCAAAATAGTTGTGTTTTATTATTATTATTGTTGTTGTTGTTGTTGTTGTTGTTGTTGTGTTATGAGACATTTACAGAGACTGACTGATTGACTGAGGTTGTGCCTTTTCGCATCAGATTTTTGCCTTTAATGTAATATTTTAAATAATATTCGTCCGTTCTTTCGTGTAACTGCTTTTTAAAGCAAACATCCTCCTTTTTCTGCATCGAAGGAAACTGGATACATAAAATAAAACGTTTTTAATTAAACTTTATTGTCACTGGCTGGTTGTTATGGTTGTTAACAGTAACTTTGTCAGTTACAGTAACATGAAGCTGCTGCTAATGATAAAGCTGAACTATAGTTTCTGTTATTCTTGTGTCACAGGACATTAACGATTTCTCATGGCGATGGTGGATTGATTTAAAGCGGGGGATAACAGCCTGTATCTGGCAACCATCCGCAGTTGTCGGTTGAGTTTTGTTGTTGTTCTCCTGGTGGACAGACGCATCAAGGTAGACACGGGTAACTACGGGTGTTCCGGAAATGGAGTGTGCTCAACTTCAAAATAAGAGTAGGGTCGGTTTGGCAAAAGTAGGACATTGCAGTAAAGTCTTATTTTCCAATTTGACTTAAAAGTGACAACATTAGTTTTATCTGAAAATCTACCTGTAACTCAACAGACACTTTTACCTGTGTGATATCATCATTAATTCTCTTTATACGAGCATGTTAAGAAGGGTTATTGTTTCACAAAACATGACTTTGCTGAACACAGCCAATAACCTGTCACTAAATTTAGCAAACAGTTGTTCCACAGCCAGAACAGTTCCCATTATGGACCAATGGAAAAGAGGCCTGTGCTTGAAATACTATGAGAATACACGTGTTTTTCTTGGCCATATTTCCTTTCTTGTCCCGAGTTGCCAAAGTGCTACAGGCCAAAATATTGAACAATTTTTTAAACCAATAACAGCATAAATACATGCCTGAAGGGAGAATGACAATAGAGGAATACATATTAAATGTAATTAAGGACTACATTTTAACTGGTTGGAGATCCACCCATGAGGGGGGAAAACTGGTTTCAAGTAGGACAAGAAGAAGACAGAGAAACAAGATTTGATCAAACAGATCTCAAACGAAAAATTTTATAAATAAAATATCAATAAAGATCAATTCACTTCTTTTTGTCCATCAAGAGAAAATCAATCGACAACTATTGTGATTCGTCATTTAAAAATCCACTGGCTGCAGCTACAGTTTATGTTCCAAATGTAAGTGTTTGCTTGTTTTCTTAGCCGTCCACAATAATAAACTAGAGCTGCAACTAATTATTTATCATTGTCAATTGTAAATTAATCAGATTGGTGGATAAAAAAGTTGTTTTTCTTAAGCTATTACGTTTATATTTCATATTATATTTTAAATATTTAATTTTCAGTTTTGCTCTGTATGTGTATTTATCTTTTTTATTATTATCATTATTTGTTTATTTATTTATTTATTTCAATTTAATTGTGTGTGTGTTTGTGTTATTCAGTTTTAAAGTGAGTGGAGACTCCCTAGATGCTTTTGCACTATAAATAAACTGAAGATGAAGTTTGATTCGTTGTTTTTACTCCTTTTTCGTAATGATAAATACTGTACCTTCCACCGCTGCTCACAGAGCAAAGGTTGCCAGGTTTGGCAGTTATGGTTTTATTTTGAAACCCCAGCCGGAAGCCGCGCTGTCCTGTGCCTGGCTTGTCTCTCGGCCGTTATCACAACAGATCAGACTTGACCGGAGCGAAGTACGAGTACTTTACTTCGGAGCAATTTCTCCCTGTTTTTGTCCATTTCGCAGCTTTTTCGTCGCCTTTCTTCGTCGGTCGGAGTTTGTCAGCGCTTGTTCCAGGATGGTTAAAGTGTCTTTTAACTCGGCTTTGGCCCAGAAAGATGTGAAAAAGGACGCCGAAACTCTTATTCCCGAGGAGGACAAAGTGAGTAGAAAATGGCTAACTTAGCTAACAGCTCGGTGGAGGAAGCAAACACGCAGCAAACACACAAAGGTGTCGTTCAGCTGAGCTTTCTCTACATTTTCTGTAACTTTTACACTCTTAGAAAAAGGTCTCTGTTGTATTTTTATTGGGACGTTTCTGTTTTGTAGTATCGTTACTTAATATGGGAATTTGGCATCTTCCGCATGTTGCGTTCAATGTTTTTTCCCTTTGATAAACATAATATTTGTACTAGTTTTGCTCTGTTGTTGGTCCATTTTTACATTTGAAAAGTGTTATAGAAAGTCTTTACCTTTATGTCCGGTTTCTATCTAAAGTCGCAGTTAATAATTATATTTAAATCTATGAACCTGTCAGCACAGGTTTTAGTTTGGTTTGAAAAAAACAAACAAAAATCAACTTTTTTTTTTTAAAGTGGGATTCTTCATATTGGTTTGCAGTTAGCCAGAAACGTAAGCCAGCTTGTTTACATGGTCGTTAATTATCTGTAGCTGTTTTTATTTTAATATTTATTAAATATTTCAACACCTGAATGTGAAAACTTAGCGGTATTAATTTCCTGCTGGTCATTTTATCTCTGTGAATTAGCTGAAAACAGGGTTTGAGTCTGTTCCCCACACACATCTTGTTGTCTTTCTGTCAGCAGCTGTTTCTCAAACTGTGCAGAACTGTGGGTTAGTTTATAAGAAAACTGGTTGAAAACCCCTTTAACCTGTTGTTTTTGAAAAAGTGCGTCACCCTGAAAGAGAAAGTAAACCTGTTGGAGGGGGAGATACCCATCACCCGCATGTGAAATCCATGCACATTTTAGCTGTGGCCTGAAACCTTTTTCTAGGACGTTATTGAAGAACATGTATAGTTTAAAGTGAGGAGAAGTCACCTACACATGAACAATAAGTCTAGCTTTGTGACTTGATCTGGCTGAAATTTAGTTTTTCTGCAAAACAGCTGCTGCAGATGTTAATATTTTGCATGGTGTTGCTGTTTTTAAAGTACATGTGAGCACTGTGTGATGTAGTTCTGCAGGTCTACACTTTTGTCTCTGTGGTTTTTTTAGATGCCACTTTTATACCTCTATATGTTCCACATGTTGTGTTCACATGCTGCTTTTGTGTTTTGGTGACAAGTTTTCCACTGTGATGAACAATAAAGTTTGAATTTACTGGAATAATTCAGTGTTTTAAAGCAGATCGGGGTGTAAAACTGCAGCGTTCTGGGGCGTGTTGTGTCTCACTGGGTGAAGTCTGGTAAAAAAACTCCTCGCTCCGTCTCCACCCTGTTGAAAAAGCTGTGCTGCTGTTTCCCACAGAGGAAGTTTCAGCTCTGTCTGCAGATTGTCAGACAGGTTTTTTTTCCTTTGCATAAATAAGACTGTAGAGCGCTGAGCTGTAGGTTTTTATAGCATGTAGAGGAAGACGCACGCTCTGTGAATGAGAGAATGAAAAACCAGAATGTCAGAATTTGAGTAAACTGGTTTTTAGAAACCTCGTGGGATATCTTGACTTTAACCTGTTCACTCGATGTGTGATGTGATCAATATCTTCGCTGTTGACAGATTTAACACAGTCTTCCTGTGTGGTTATTGTGGCTGTGGCTGTGCAGTGGTAATCTGGGCTGGTTTTCACCCCCTCCCTCTGAGTTTCAGTCTGGCTGACTCTTATCTTGATAATCGCAGCTTAATGTTTTTCTTCTGGGGGATTGGAGTCGGCTCAAACGCAGCAGATTCTCTGCTTATTAGTGTTGTTTTGGGGGGATTTTTCTTTTGCTGGTTTCATCTGCAGCTCTGAACCCAGAGCAAGGTCACAGAGTGGTGTACACTCAGCTGGCAGATTATTAGGAACAGCTGGCTAAAGCTGCTCCTCTTTCATGGAGGTTGTAATGTTCAGTTTGTGTCGGCGCTGTTGTAGAGAGGTGTGCGATCAGTTTGGAGGCTGATGTGTGTTGTGAAAAGGTTGTCGCCCGGCGTCCCATCTGTCTCAAACATGCTCAATATTTCCAGACGCCATGATGATGATGTCACTTACCAATGAACTCTATCACCTAAACTACTGTGATTCCATGTATCATTATTACTAAAGGAGGCAGAGGAACAATTAAACATAAGACAGAGAGAGCAGAGAGAGAGGAGTCACCGGTAACGAGGCTTCATACTAACGACTATGACCAACTCTACATATCAAACAGAGGGAGTTGGACATAAACACCTGCCTCTAATAAAAGTCTGTTATGTTCTGGAGTTGAAGTCAATAAAGACTGAACATATGTGGATCCAAACGGAGGTTTAGACCTGGTCTTGTTAGTTTCTGTTTCGGTTCCGTTGGGCATCCTCATCGTCTCGCTCACTGTCCGTCTTTCTCTCACTTTCCAGAGAAATCCCCACATTTATTTTAAGCTCACAAACCAAAAGTGCAAGTAATTGTTTCATGCAAAGAATTATGGGAGAAACAACTGAGAAGCTTTTCATAATGCGCAGCTTTACGTTAATGAACCTCCATCAGTCAGGAGCTGTGTTGTTTTTAACTCTGCAGGACGTTTGTGTGTGTAACAGGTTAAACAGAGAAGAAACCAATCAGCTAAATGAGCCTGTCTGTTCCTAAGACAAAAAATAGACCAAGCTAAATATTTAGCCTAAGCGTGTCTACATGCTCATTTTAGCTTATCCCTGAATTAGTCTTATCGGCCGTGTTTAACCAGCAGCTCTGGAGCCAAACAAGGACGTGGGTTTCTTCCTGTTGAATAGGAAGCTGCAGAGTGCTTCATTCAACAGCTGAAACTAATCTGATTAATCTGCTGGGTTTTTTCTTAATTGATCTCTTGTTCTTTTATGTATAAAATGTCAGAAAATAGTAAAATGGCTCCAGGTGATGTCTTCAGATGTTGTTTTGTCTTCTTCACACTAATGATGCTCAGTTTACTGTCACACATGACAAAGGAAATCATCAAATCTTCACATTTAAAAAGTAGGAACCAGGAAACAATTCAAATATTTTATATATAAATGATTAATCGATGAACAGAATAGAAGTTCTGCTTCATTCATGTGATTAAAAACTTCTCTTGTGATAGATGAGACTGTGTTAGTTATTGCACATTTGTCTGTGCTGTGCACTCAGACAGGATTAAATGGAGTCAATCAGCATCATCTCTTAGTGAACACAGTTGGACTTTTTGCAGATTAACAGTTTCCTGCTGCTGACTCGGCTCATGTACAGATCCAGGCCATAATGAGCTCGGCTCACTTTAGAAACCTGCATGATTCACTTTGATACCTGACGGCAGACACCCACATTTGAGAAGCTGCTAACAGGAAATCTTGGGTAAATTTTAAATGAGTTTCATGATTTCATTGTGAAATTAGCTGTAGAGTAACTTTCAGTTGATTGACAGTTGGTTTATTTGTTGACTGGTTGTTTCAGCAGAACACAAAATAGATGTTGATGACAGTGACCTCTGTGCCGACTGAATCATCACTGCACAGAGGGGACGAAGACGTTAAGACAAGATATAAAAAAGGTCACATAGATATAGGGTTTAAAAACAGTAAAATGAAATAGAGGATTCCTCTGTAGAACTGCCACAGAGGAAAGAGTGAAAATCACCTGCCGCCGGTTCAGGCTCAGGTGAGCAGGTAGGAACACCTGAGCACATGCGTCACACCGTGCCGTCAGCTCGGTGCAGTAGAGATCACATCAGCGGCTGAGAATGTGAATCCCGCCGGGCCTGCAGCAGGTTAACCTTCAGCCTGTGTCGGTACATGACAGTGAGGTGTGGGTGACGCTAATTAAAAGGTTGGTTTTCACAACTCGGTTCTCACATGAGCTTCATCTGGGGCGGGGCGGGGAAAATCATCAGGTTATCTGCAGGTATTAGAAAGGCTTAAAAATAACTGAATTTCCTATCAGGTATTTAGAAGTACGCAGGCGGATTTGGACCACATGTAAAAAGAAATTAATTGTTCCCAGAATTCTGAGTTTAAAGTCTGAATTCACATTTGGCCCTAATGAGAATTTTATTTATTTGTTTATTTTTTAAGAAAGTCAGAATTTTTAATTTAAAGTCATAATAAAAAAATAAAAAAACTAATGTGAAAACTTTTTTTAATGATCAGAATCAAAATTCTGACTTTTTCTAAAAACAAAAATTTCATTCACATGTCCCCCTAATCCTCTTCTATATGAACATGTTAAATTGATGCTGGTGGTTCAAGTTTCTGTTGGACTCTAAATGTAAATGTGAGTTTTCCAGGAGCTGAAACTCGGCAGCAGCAGTGGGAAATATTCAGAGACGCTCTGCTGTGAGCGCAGATGCTAAAGACGCTTTATTAAGACGCCGTGGCTCGAGCTGTAGCTGATAATGTGACGGTGTGACACTTTATTTTTACTTGTTCCGGATGAAGAGCTGATTTTACACACTTGTTGCTTCATGTGATGCTTCCTGGATGAACCTTGTGCTGCTGATTTCATTAGACTTTGACCATTAAAGTTTTATGATTGTGAGTCACTGAATCATCAACAAACAGCCAGACATCTTGAATCATGTTTGTGTTGTATTATTTGAAGGATTATAGATTTATTGGTATTTTTTGGCAGTTCTGATTCTTTTTCCCCAGTTAGCGAGTTTTAACTGAGTTTTATCATCTGAATTGAATTTGTCGTATTTCTCTGAGGAAAAACTGGTGATTTTTATAGAAATGAAAATGATTGTATCTTGTTTTGTCCTCCAGTGAACCCTGATATGAACATGGTTGATGCAGGAAATGTTGACAGCTGTTTATGTAACCAAATCATTTACTTGATGTGTGTTTTAATAGCTGTAGCGTCGTTATTCTCTAATTCATGTTGCACAGAAAACAAGTCCAACATTGCAGAAGAGTGATTATTGGACATTTAGATTCTGGATACAGTGATAATAGAAATTAAACATCGGTTTCTTATTTAGTTTGTTGGCAGGTAGACTTTGTTAAAACGGTCTTTGTTCGACCCTCTCTGTGTTATGTGATGACAGGAGGGATCCACGGCTCATCAGTGGCTTCATGTGGGTCATTCTGAGCAGATCTCATACAAACATATGGCGGGAGTGAAGGGAAAGCTTCTTCAGGCCCCAAGGAAACATGATTTCTCAGTTTGGGGTCAGTCTTTAATCCTGGAGCAGCCACTCTGAGCGCTTTGTCTTTTTTGTTCCATGTATGAATTACAAGGCCTTTCCACCCATTTTCTCCCTGCTGCAGCCTCCTCCATGTTTTATTGCTCGTTACATGAGGGTTTCAGGGCGGCGTTCGGTAAAATGTCCTCCCTCTGTCTGACTCTGAGGTGTGTTTAAGGAAGGGAGCGTTGTTACGGAGTTCTTTGTTCATGCTTGATAAATATACACCCGCAGTGTTTGTTTTAGTGTCTCACAGCTCCATGTGTGCTCGGTACTTGTATGTTCATGACACAATAAGTAACTGAACTCCCCAGTTTAGAGCTGAAACGATCAATTAATCAAATAAGTCAACATTTATCTAGTTTCAGCTTCTTTGAGTCTTCATCTCATGTGATGATCAATTGAATCTTTGGTCTTTGGACAGAACAAGAAATTGCCCCTTTGGACTTTGGAAGGTGTGTTTTTTTTTTTTAGATGAAATGATTAATTGAGAAAGTAATTAGCAGGTTAACTGATAATAAAATAATAGTGAACTGCAGCTTTAACAGGGTTGACACTGCACACTGTCTCTGTGCTGTTTGATACGGTTGTTTGTGTGATGGTGCGGGGTCTGTACCTGCAGCCGTCAACAGCTCATTCATTCTGACATGGAAATAAAATGTAAACTATTTCCATCTCCGGTTGCACTTTGTTTATGGAAATCACTCGACTTCACCTCAGTCTGATTCAAACTGAAACACACGACCAAACTGCATCAGCTGAGTTCTGTTGAAAGACAAATACAGCAAGTGTCAGTAAGTCTTAGAGCAGTCATTTGAGGGTAGTGACAGTTTAGCAATTGCCACCTGCTTTAATTACAAGATAACAGTGTGTGTGCGTGTGTGTGTGTGTGTGTGTGTCTGAAGCTTGTGGACTGCTTGGACAGGATTACAGTCTATAATCAGTCAGATAGAGACTCAGTCAGGGAGCTTTAGCCGCCCCCCCCCCCACAGGGCGCCGACCATTAAAACTCAAGAAGACGGAGGATTAACCAAGCAGGCAGATATTCAGGGAGCAGAGGACGACCTTCCACTCC
>NW_019525035.1:846592-884762 GCF_002814215.2 Seriola lalandi dorsalis | reverse complement strand
CACACACACACACACACACACACACACACACACACACACACACAGAGCAGCGCTGAGGCCCACACACCCTTCAGCCCGTGAGCTCCTGCTCATCATAACCCGACACACGTCACCGCAGACGAACAGAACCAGGTTCACGCTGAGTCCAGAAACCACGAGATGCTTACATCACGTCCAGAGCTGCAAACATTTAATTATTCTAGTGATTTTGATGAATTTGATGAACTTTTTTCTGGTTCCAGCTTCTTAAAGGTGAAGATTTTCTGCTGTTTTTTCATCACATTAGATAGTGAACGAACAATATTGTTGGTCGGATTTAACAAACGATATGAATTGGAAAACTAAAAGACATTTGATCAAGATAATAATTGGCAGATTAATCAATAATGAAAATAATTGTTGAAGCCTGATGGTGAAGAAGTCAGAGTTCCTTTTAAAATCTCTCTGACCGGTTGAGTTTAGCTTCAGTGGTCGTTGTGTGTCGGCCTCCTCAGCGTCTCCGTGTGCGGCTCAGAGCGGAGGATGGAGTTTCATGTGGTCCTGCCAGCAGACTGAAACTAAACCTGTCCTGGACACTGATACTCACCTGTCTCCACGGAGACACAAACACAAGCTGTTCTCAGGTGGACCGATGCTCGGGACGCTGCAGGCCGACCCTCACTGGAGGACTGGACCGTGTTCAGGATCAGGATCAGGATCAGGGGGGCCATGGAGAACAGGACCGTGAAGCATGAAATGAGCCTCAGTTAAAAATCTAAACAACGGAGAAGAAACAAAAGTCTAAGAAGCTTCTAACAAACATCTGAAAACACAGTCAATATGAAAACAACACACAGCTGATTTAATACAGGTGAGGGTGAGAGCTGGATTCAGTTAGAAATAACCAATAAATCAATTAGTCGATTGAAAAAAAAAAAAAAATTAAACTGCAACTATTCTGATAATCGACCGAAGCAAAAATGTCGAACCTGATGCCTCCATGTTCTCAGACGTCTTCTTTGACAGGTGTAATGATTTTAACAAACATTAGATTTGTTCCAGACTGAAGCACAAACTCTTTTACTGCATTAACGACTTAACGTTACTGTTAAAACCAGTAGTTTCCTTTATTAATATCACATTATGGCAAATGTTTGCAGAATCATTTATACAACAGATTTAATTAGTTTTTAATCAGGGCTTGTTCCTAATTAGAATAATTCAATAACACGAGCAGTTTGAGTCCAGAACCTGGAGCTGTGAGGAACTGGATCTGGTGTTTCTGACTTATACAAAATGATTTATTGATTAATTAAAAAAAAAAAGTGTAAATAATAATTAGCTGCAGTAAATAATGAGTAAATGATAATAAGGAACTGCTGTTCACTGTCTGGAAATGTTGATGAAAGAAATTACCCAGAAGCCCCGATGTCTCAAGAGACCGCAACAACACACACATACAGTATGAGTCCATTTAATGTGGTCGCTGGTTGGTTCATCTCAAAGGCACACACACTTACACACACTCTCTCTCTCACACACACACACACACACACACACACACACTTTCACAAAGACAGTCATTGTAGTGTGACTGTGATGTGAGTTCAGCCCTGACGAACCAGCAGAGTAAACCTCCGTCCTCCCCTCAGCAGCTCACACCGAGGTTTCCAACAGCCTCAATAAAAACCTTTTCAGAATAAAATCACATGAAAAAGAGACAAATCATCCGCAGAAACAAAAACTCAACAACAGCGAAGCAGAAGTGACGTGACAACAAAAGAGGAAGAGAGTTGACCGAGCTGCAACTGTTTGTTTGTCAGAGATAAGAACCGAGGCTGAAGTCATGAGAACAGGAAGTGACAAGTACATAAAACATTCGTACATGGCTGCAGAAGAAGAAGTTGTTGTAGCAGCTTTAATATCTGAAGTGCGGCTGAAACAGTCGGTCGATAAACAGAAAATTAATCTGCAGCCATTTTGATAAAAGATTCATTTGCTGTTTCCAGTTTCTCCTTCATGATACAAAAGTAATGATCTGTTTGTGTCTGACGGATTGAAAGAAGACGTTACCTGTCAGTGTTTTATGATGTTTTCAAGGCTAAATGATTAATCGATTAATCAGCTGATTCATTGATAACAGAAACAACAGATAGCAACAGGTCTAATATGAATCAGTGACATTGAGCTCTGGGGAATTATAAAGGATTTTTGTTTTTGCTTTTTTCTGACATTTTATTGTTAAAACTTTTGATGAATTCATCAAAGACTCCGTGATTAAACAAGATATGAATTAGCTGAATATACAATAATGAAAATAATTGTTAGTCACAACTTTTTATCTGCAGTATTCAACTGCTTTTTCTGCTTAATTAAGGCTGATAATTAAAATATGAAAATGTTAATGTGAAAATTGTTTGATTTTACTCCTGAAACCATCAAAGGCTGAAAACATGTTAATTAACTGATGAATAGATTAAAAGTCATTTAAAAACAATACACAATATTTTAAGTAGTTTATCAGTTAAAAACTTTCTCTGGTTTCAGCTTCTCTAAACGGAGGATTTTCTGTTTTTCATTCAGTGTAAAAAGACAGAAAACAAATCTTTTTTTTTACACTATTGTTTTTATATTTTAACAGAAACTCTTAAATTAAAACCTCATCATACGAAAACTGATGTAAACTGATCAAAAAACGATGGAAACCATGTCCCTGAGTGTTTGGGACTTTCTGACAGAACATATTGTTCCTGCTCTGTGTGACGCCGGCGTGCTTCACTGTGTTGACACACGGGTGTGTAAATGAGCGTGTGCGTGCAGCAGTTATGAAATGCTCGTGTGAAGGCCTGTTGGGTCTCGGTTGGTGAGTGTTGTGAAACAGGAAGATTTCTCTGCAACTCTGGAGAGTTTCTCACACAGTGCATTTCTACTGACACAGCTGGAGAACATCTGGGACTGAACAGTGCTTCAGTTTGACGGCAGGGTCACGACCTTTGTTATGATCTGATGGACAGGTTCACTCTAGCACGTCTGTAGGAGAAGCAGCTTTATTCATAAAACAGAGGAAATACAGAGTGATTTACAGAAGTGAATAAAATGAGATTTAAAAATATATACTTTATACTAAGACGGTGAAGGCCAGTTCATCAGTTCGTCATCTGTCTGACGCAGGTTCGTTTCAGACAGAACAAGTGAAACACTGAAGACCAGCTGACGGTGTATAAAGGCTCCAATAATCAAAGGAAAGTTAGGAAACAAAAGTGTTTTATATCTCATTAAACTCAAAGTATCTTCTGGTTTTGGTCTGTTCAGGCTAAATGTGACAATTGAAGATGTCTCCTCCGAAGAAACAGGGATTTCTGACATTTTATGAACTTAATTTTTTGAGAAAAATATCAGCAGATTAGTCGATAATGACAGCGGTTATTAATTGAAGCATCGATCCAGAGTGTGTCTGCCTGACAGACTCAGTTCAGGGCCAGCTGTTTAATATCCTCAAGTGTCATTTCATCTTCACTTCCTCTTTTTCTTCCCTCAACGTCCAAACAAACAAACGTCCGCTCAGCAGAAGTCGGAGCTGCTTACAGAGAAAAGCCTGAGGAAGCGTTCCCTTTTAGTCTGTCCCTGTCAGACACCTCTCCATCCAACACCAGGAGTGTTTCAGCACACACACACACACACACACACACACACACTCTCTCTTTTCTCTGTGTGAAGCTTCACCCTCCACTTCCTCGTTTGTCTCTTATTTTAGTCTTTAAGCAGCTAAAACCTGAAACTGCTCGGTTCCTCTTCTCCTAGCGTTCTTCCTCGCTCGGCCGTCGTACATCATTTACAGAAACACTGAGGGAGTTCTGTCGTGTCGCCTGTAGAAGCCAGAAAAGGGCTGACGCTCGGTCTTTGAGCTGCTGCCCTGCTGAAAAATGTTTCCTCCTCCACAAGGTGTTTGTACTTTCTTTTTTATTTCTGACCAGGAAACGCTGACTCACGCTCCGCATTTATCCGAGGACAAACTGAAACAGATGGTATTTCTTTACTGACCAAACAGATGAAAGATGAGCAGGGGATCACGTGGGTACGAGCCTTTTTCTCTGTGATGACTGAAACAGAAAATCACTGACGCTCTGTTTGACTTCAGCTCTTAAATCATCTGGTTTGGTATCTTTATTTAACACTTTATTTTATTTAATTTATTACTGAAGAAGATCTGGGCGGGAAATAAAATTCACGTGGCCAGCTGCTTTACAATCGGCTCCATCAGTGAAGGAGATCTGGGAAAATGTAACGGCTGTTTTCTTCTTGACATTTTGGAGACTAATTGATTGTTTAATTGGAAACTCGTTTATCACAAATAGAAGTAATCAATAGCTGCGGTTCTGTTTCACTGACTCCCAACAGCCAGGGGAAGATGTCGTACAGAACGCTGATCAATACTTGACAAAAACAAACCCAAGCTGCTGCGAGTGAATCCGGGAGACGTCTGTGTCGTCGGAGTTTTGTGAAGGTGAAGCCGCAGGTTGTGTTTTCAGACGACGCGGTGGTCGTTCATGGAGACCGACAACAGAGCGGCGCAGCTCGTCCTTAGTGACTCCTGGCTGTTTACCTTCACGCCGTTCCTCCCGCTCCCAGAAAAGCTCTTCGGTTTCTAACGGGAGCAGATGAAAGCAGGAGACGTGTCGGGACTCGTCCTGAGAGAAGCTGGCCAGAGTCCAGGGGCTGATAAGACCTGGCCTCCTCTGTGCTTTTCAATATTTACACACACACACACACACACACACACACACACACAACACAGTGATTTGTCGTTGTCATGGTGTTTGTGAACATTTTTTTAAATGATCAAACTATGAATCGATTATCAGAATAGTTGCCGATTAACTTTCTTTTGATTAATTGTTGCAGCTGTGTCTGTGGAACACTTCCCGCCACAGGAAACACATAAAACACAACGATAATAAAAATAAAAACAGGAAGTAAAACCTGAAGGTAAAGTGACCATGAAACCTGATTCAAGCAGAGTCAAAGACACCTGGAGCCTGACCTGTTGTTTCGTCTTATATACGTCATATTTCAGCAGCTACCATGAGGAGAAGCTGACCATTAGCACTGTCCAGATTTCTTCACTTCGTTATTTCACACCTTCACTTTCTCTTCCTGTGTTTTTACTTTTGTCACTTTTCCTGTGGACTGTGATTCAGATGTTGAATCTGTCCCTGTTTTCCCTCTGTGCTCGGCATCGTGATGAGTCACCCTGTTACTCTGTCTGTCTGAAAAGAGATGTGGAGCCTCCTTCATCCGATCCAAACAAGCCTTTGTTTTGACACACACACACACACACACACACACACACACACACACACACACACACACACACTGGCCTGTGGTTGTCGTGGCCCTGGAGAGTTTCCAGCCTCCTGGCAGGTCTGGCTGCTGTGGCTCTGGCTTCATGTTGTTGAGAGTAGGGAGGCTGTTTGATAGTTTTTTTGTTTTTAATCAAAGCTGAATCTGCTTATTGAATCTTTTCAGGAAGTGTGTTTGGTGGTGAATGAAAACATCTGAGTTTAAAAAGATGAAGTGTTTCCGTACGACACTTAAACAGCAGAGCAGCTGCAGAAATAAAAGCACAGTGAATGTAATTCTAGTTCTCTCTCATTCACTGTAAAGCTGAAATAAACAATTAATATTGACATAATATTTGCCTATTGCTTCGTTGAAATATGTTTGTATACGTCACCAGAACTGAAGCGATTAGTCAATTAATCAATTAGTCAATCACCAGAAAATTTATCTGCAACTTTTTCGATAATCAACCAGTTTTTTCAAGTAAAACCAAACGTCTCTCACGTGCTGATTTACTGAAACTGAATCTTTGAGTGTTGGACGAACCGAGACATTAAGAGACATCAGCTTGGGCTTTATAGATAAAACAATTAATTAATTAATTGAGAAAATAATCAGGTTAATTAATAATGAAAATAATTGTGAGCTGCAGCCCTGTAGTGTCAGAGGAAAGCAAATCAAGCCGCCGCTGATTAGTTTTAGGGCTGAATAATTAATTATCAGCGTGGAGACAGAACTTTGGATTTCAGCTTCTGCAATAAAACAGTCACAGGCAAATTTACTCAGCTGTGATTAATGTAATTAATTGATTAATTCAGCCTCCTGACTGATGTCTGGTTAATTATGCTGTCTGCACTTGTTTGAGCTCTGCCAAAGATGTTCTTGTGAAAGAAGAAGCGCCACTCTGTCATTTTGGAGACCGATGCAAAGTTTATGGGAGGAGTTTAGGGGTCTGGATAGATTATGTAATAATAATAAATGGTCTGTAACAATGTGGTTGAATTAAAAAATATGTTTGAAACATTCAAACCTCATCACCTCTAATCACCCGTCGTCTTCTTCTCATTCTCTTTCTTCTTCTTCTCTGGTGCAGGATGCGGAGGCCGCTCTGCCGATGCGTCACCAGTCCCGGGCCTGGTGCTGGTGCATGTGCCTGGGTCTGGCCCTCATGCTGTCTGGAGTGGTGGTGGGAGGAGCCTATCTGTACCGCTACTACATCCTGGAGGTGAGCAGCCATCCCCGGCAAGGGTGGGGAAGTGTCTCCGACACCAATGAGGTAAAATGGAGGATTTAGACTGTTAGCTTTAGCCGGGTCGAGCTAAAAGAGATAAAAATACATTTCATGTCTGTACTTGAACCAAGAGGATGAAACACGTAAAATGTAAATGACATCTTGCAGGAGAAAATATGAACTGACACGACCCGACAGGTTTCAGCAGGTAAACACCAACCACTGCTGTGAGCTGTCTCACCTGTCTCACCTGTCTCACCTACAGCACCCAGGCAGGTCTGAATGGAGTTTAATAACTGCATCATTCAGTCCAGACACTTTATGATAAATGAAGCCCACGTGTGTCTGAACACGTCCGACAGTTTATATTAGTTTGTTTGTTTCCTCCTTTACTTATTTTCTTATGTCCGACTGATCTGAAGGTTTTGAGGTATTTAACAAATCTGGAAAAACAAAACGTGACTGGATGAAAAATGTGCAGTCAACTTGTCTGTGTGTTGACAGTTGTTGTCGTTATCTGAATCTTTAAGGTTTATTCAGGACGTCTGAGTTTGACAGAGTTGGATTATTCTTCCGTCTAAAGCTGGATTTATAGTTTTGTATTTAAGGGTTTATGTTGTAGCTGTTGAGCCCAAACATTCAGACTCTAAAGCTGCAGCAGCTGCTACTGCTACACCTCAGATACATAGGAGACAACAATGAGCTTTTATTGGAGAGAAGGAACGTCAGGAAGAGAAATTAAAAAGATTATTAACACGTCACTCACCTCCAGGTTCAGAGAATACAGTGTGTACAAACGTTAAGTTACACAACCTCAAACTTCCTGGTGTTTGTACGACACCTGAACACACCATCACATGTGCTCAAACTGGAAACATAACGTTCTGGTTATATCCATGTTTTTCTTCTTCCCCTCGTCCCTGAAGGAGGGGCAGGTGTTCGTCTGCGGGGTGAACTACCGCGAGGAAGACTTCATGATCCGGGAGGAAGAGGAGGTACGTCACGACACGACACCGTCACCTACATTCACACGTGTGTTGTTCAGTCCATGTGACATGAACTCCAGCGTAATGAATCATTACAGACCGAGTCACTGATTGATTGACCCGAGTTACTGACTGACTGATTGACTCTCTGTGACACGGTCGGCTCAGTCAGTCGAACACGTCTCTACGTTTGATGTTCCCTCAAACAAACAAGTGTCGAAATCTTTTTATGTCACATGGAAGTGAAATGAAACCAGAGTTTCTACTTTGCTCTAAATGGGCTGAAACTTTCTAAACCTCTATCGCTGCTTGACACAGTTTGTGGGATGTTATCAGTCCGGGCCGATATAGTGGCACCTGTGGTTACCGTGGCAACAGCAGGTGGTGCAGCACTACAGGAGACACTGATTTAATGACGTAGACGCAGATGATCATCACAACCTTCCGTCTGACTGCGCACGCAACATGAGATGTGCCCAGACTGACCACGTCACCGCCCGCCCATACAGCCAGCTGCTCCATTAACTGGTTTAACTGGTTTAACTGGTTTACAGGTGGAGGTGGAGCTGCCAAGCCAGTTCCACCTGCGGCAGCTGGAGGAGAGGATCCAGGTGCTGGAGAGGGAGCAGGTGGAGCTCATCAACGTCCCCGTGCCGGAGTTCGACGACGGAGATCCAGCAGACATCGTCCACGACTTCCAGAGGGTGAGACTCGGACACATGCGTCTGTATTGATCCACTAACTGATCAACAGTTTTACCTCATGTCATCTTAATTACATTGTAATATAAATGCGACTGATTATATTTAATAAAAGTACTCAGACCTTTAACTGAAGTAAAAGTACCAGCACAAGAAAAGTAACTAGTAACTACAGCTGAGGAGGTGAAATTACCTGTAATCTATTCTATTAGTGAAATTAGGAATAAAAGTCTGTCTTTAATATAAACCTGTTCCACATAAACACGTGTTTCTCTGCGCAGCTGAGGTGAATAAAGACAAACACTACTTCAGAATTTACAGTGTTTATACGACGTGACAGAAACACATTGGAAATAAAACACAGCCTGGTTGTTTTCTTGGTGTGTTAAAGTTTGTCTTCTGTCTCAGAGGTTGACCGCCTACCTGGATCTGAGTCTGAACAAGTGCTACGTCATCCCGCTCAACACCTCCATCGTCATGCCCCCCAGAGACTTCCTGGAGCTGCTCATCAACGTCAAGGTAGGGAGAGGGAATCACGATCTGCTTGAAACATCAAGTAAAAACAGATCGGACCCAGTAGATAAGACTAAGACATTAAAACAGTAGGAGAGGTGACTGTGTATATGAACATCCTCCTTCCGTCCAGGCCGGCACCTACCTGCCTCAGTCTTACCTGGTCCACGAGGAGATGATTGTGACCGAGCGCCTGGAGCGCGTCGACCAGCTCGGCTACTTCATCTACAACCTGTGCCGCGGCAAAGAAACCTTCAAGCTGCAGCGCAGAGACAGGATCCTGGGTAAGAACATTACATCATCCGGCCCTCTATTTATCTTGGTTTATATCATGTCACTCATGTGAAGTTCACTGTGATGAATTGTCGGGCACTCCTTGATTACACAGACGTAATTCAAAATATCTTCAGAAATAAACTGAAAAAAAGAAAAATAAATTATAGGATACTGTATTTCCTCAAACAGTGAAATAACTTTATATAGTTCAACTGCAGAAGGTCACAGGCCTTTACTTCTAAATATTACTGATTCCCTCGGTTAGAAGTTCCCTTAAGAAACCTCATTTTGATTCTTTACCCTGTAGAAGTTACTGCATTACACTTTCAATATGAACTCAGCACTTCCTGGTACTTTTTCAAATTAAAATCCCTCCGGTGTTCCGTGGGCCCTTCATTTCTTAACAAGGCTTTTATTGTGAAAAATTTGCAGTCAACAACAGGATTCAAGGAAGACAAAGCAAAGTGGATCAGAATGAATGAAATATTTTTCATGAGTAATCAAGAACAGCAAAGTGCATTTTGATTATATTGTTGAGTGTGTGAAATTAAAGCAATAGAGATGTAGATTATACTTAACTGGCTGCACATTACATGACAGGCCTTTATTTGTTCGGGTCGGCCACGCCCCCGGCCTTTATGGGAGACTCCTGGTTTTTACTTGAGGAAAAGAAAAAAGCTAATTTCATTGTTGTGAAGCAGGATGCTAACCCCCCTCCGCTCGTCTTACAGGCATGCAGAAACGTGAAGCTCTGAACTGCCACAAGATCCGTCACTTCGAGAGCACGTTCGTGGTGGAGACTCTGATCTGCGAGCCTTAAGACGCCTCGTCGCCTCACACCTGCTCTTAAAGTCACTGGCGTGCAGTGAGATTGTGTTTTTAATCCTCACCTGTCCTTTTTTTTTTTTTTCCTCTGTCCTTTACTTCAGGTAGTTTGAGTGAGTGAGCGGAGTGAAATGTGAAGCTGTGTGGTAAATATTAATTGATTGTGAAATAAAAAAGGTGAAGAGTCATGTATTTTTCCACTTTCTGTACGGGGGTCTTCTTGGAAGCTTTTCAAAAAAAATAACAAGCTAAAAGACAGTATAGTATAAAAGAGTAAATTATTTTAATCAAAATAACTGCAGTTACAGCATGAACGTATATTTTAATAGACATGGGTAGATTTACAGTTTGCTTTTTCCTTCAGTCCAAACATAAATTTCAAGAGAAAGGGCGACTTTTGTACCACTCACCCTGGTTTTCCCAGGGAGACTTGTTGTTTTTGTATTTTGTCTGCTGTAGCTATTAATACACTGCACCTGTTCTTAACTGGAAAATGGTCTTAAAATAAGAGTGTGGACACGTGTCTCTCTTGTTCAGCTTTAAGAATACGTTGGTAGAAGAGCTGAGTAGGAAAACAGGAAATTAAAAATAAACTTCACAGCAGAGAGTTCACAGCAAACACACACTTGTGTTAAAATCTTTTTCATGAGGGTTGTCTGTCTTTTTTTTTGAATGTGTAATTTTTTTGGATAATTCTTTTTGTTGTACTAATTTGTGTATATAATCTCTTCAAAGATATGACCAGACCAACACAATAAACAAAACAGAAAAAACAGCCGCTGTCGGTTTTTCCCTCTGACTCATTCATTGAAGAACTCATCAAAGGGAAGGACTTTGGTTTTTTTGGGGGTTTTATCTTTCATTTTACTGAACTGGCAGTTCATTCATTCATTCATTCATTCATTCATACGATTCTAGTTTTTTAAGCAAATCCAGTGGCTCAGTTGCTTTTCATCCTGTTTTCACTGTCAACTTGAACTGATGGATGAAAAGTCATGACTTTGCTGATCCTGACTTTTTATTTAGCACCATCATCAGGTCACATTTGAATTTGTCCATTATTTTGGTTTATGACCAGAAATGCAGAAGCAGTAACGGCCCCTTTCAACTTGTTGAATTATGACGCAGATGTGATCAGCCACAATAACTGAAACACAGCTGTGTGTGTGCAAAGTCTTTAATCTGTAATAATGCACCATATTTTAGAAGCTGTTGTCAGGTTAATGTGGCGGAGTAAAAAAGTACCTTTCCTTCTGAAATGTGATGGAGTAGAAATATTAAATGTGTTTCTGTGCAGATGTAAAATCAGCAATTAGCATGTACATTAGCATTTAGCTCACAGAGCTACCCGCATGTCTGTAGATTTCCGACAGGAAGTGGACGGCTCCACCAACCTTCCTGCACATGACCGTGAATACAGTGTTTTACAATAAAGTTACACGTTTAAAACTCTCAAAAATGACTCTTCTAAGTGCATCTGTTTGTTCTGAGTTTTAATGACATGTAGCTCTTGTACTCTCTGTACTTGTGACAGAACAATCAGCCAAATTAATGTCAATTTAAATTAAGATAAAGGAGAAAAAATTGAAAAAGTTAAAGCAACTGTCCAGTGACTACTTTTTGCCTCTTTTGTTTGTGATGAATCTGAAACCCATAATAGATTAGAAAATTACGCAAGTACAATTCTGAGGAACTTGTACTTGAGCGTTTCCATTGTATGTGACAATGCACTTTAAACAGAGAGCAGATAGACAGTCTGTTGTACCAGGATGGGAAATGTGCACACGTTCATGTCACACAGCAGGACACAGCTGACATGGCAGAAAGTGCTGGTGCAGCAGAACATGCTCCAGATGCTGCTCACACACTGATGACTCAGGACTGACAATGTCACAGGAGAAAGTTTACTGCAGAAAAATCTCCTTTTACTCCTGATACTTCAAGTACATGAAGCTTTGATCAGTACTGCTGAAGTCGGAGCTTGAATGCATGACACATGACTGCATGTGTGAAGTCATCACCTCAGAGGACTGACACGGGATCAGCTGTCACAGCAGGCGCTCAGGCTTCGTGTCATTCGATCACGGTGGAAATTTGTTCTTGATTAAAGCACTAATCAGACGGACCTCGCGCAGGGGGATGATGGGAAATGGGCCAGGTGGTCAGTGGTGGGAGGTCACCTTGAGGAATCAGAGGGAAGGTCGTGAAGAGCAGCACACTGATCGTATAACTCCTGCTCTGCAGACTGAAGCTCTACATCCGTCACTAAATCAACCATTTGATAAAAACTGCAGTGAAACAATCAGTGATGGAACAAAACTATAAGTGCATTTACTTAAAAACTGTTTTCAGGTACATTGAGTACTTCAGTTTTACAGGTCCAGGTGATCCACGTCAGATCAGGAAAGAGGCCCAGCAGAGGATGTAGTTCCTGCTCCAGCTCAGGAAGTTCCACCTGCCTCTACACTGATATCACCCACTCACATCCATCACCGTCTGGTTCCGTCTCGGCCACTGAACGAGACAAGAACAGACTCCGACGGACAGTCAGGACTGGTGCCAACCTTCCCACCACCATCACCATCCAGGCCCCGCACACCTCCAGATTTATGAAACATCCCTGCAAAATGTAATGAACATGGAGGTGTCATAAAACTGCAGTTCCTGTATGGATAGACCATATTCACATGGCGGCCATTTTCCTCTGACGTCACACTGAGGGTGGGAAGCCTTTCCTTTGACCACTTTGATCAACGGGCAGATGAATTTGCCAGATGTTGAAGGTGAGACATGCTCACACTGGAAACACTGTAAGCTAATGCTAGGCTAGCACACATGAAGTTTGCAATTAACACGCATACATGCATATAATGTACAGAACCGCCTACTGTGTTTATGTAAAGCAACTTATTACACCACCCACTCAGTTATAGTTATTTCAGCATTCCTTACACCACCTGCTTCCTTATTTACAACTTCAGAAACTGGTTGTGTTTATTTATTTTTGCTGGGCTTTGTTGTCCTTGTTTCGCTGTATCTCCATGTGCATCTCCCTGGACATTGTTATTGGTGCTGTGTACTGTGTGTGAGCACAATGAGAGCCACTGGAAACCAGAGTCAGATCCCTTGTACACACAAACACACTTGGCCAATAAAACTGATTCAGATTCTAAAATCAGCTGTTATTTCGGGATTATGTGCAGAGTATTTCTTTCCCCTGTTCAGGCGCAGGCAAGTGAAATTACAGGATATTTACATTTTTACACTTCAGTTTGAAGATTAAACAACTAACATATGTCATGTTAATGAATTTATCAAATAATATATATCAGTCCATCTACAATTTTATATTTAGAACATTTACTTGTAACAGAATCATTTTTACAAGTATTTAATTAAGATCTGATCTTTACCCACAACTGAAAATGTAATATGGGATGATATTTACTATATTTACATCACAGTGTTTCAGATATACAGCATACACACACACACACACACACACACACGATGGCTGCCTGGCATATCATTCTGGGGTGTGATGGCTAAAATCTGACAGCAGCAACATGATCTGTGACTGAATAAAGCACCAAACCTCTGCTGCCGTACGGAGGATTTAAATAAGCATCTTGTCTTCTCTCTCTTGCTCTCGCTGTGAAGCCTCTGGCTCCGATTACAGACCGGACAGGTGAGAGATAACTGCAGCCTCACAGTACACTCCCACTTTATCCTGATGAATGTGTCAGCGTCATCACTGCACTGATGCTGTCTGTGTGTCTGGGCTGGTCTTTCATACTGACCTACATATACACACATATACATATAAGATGCAACTATTTAACGTTTGTTGAGACATCAGCAGTGGTGGAAAGTAGTGAAAAACATTTCAGAGAGTACTTTGCAGATTAAAATTCATAATATATTCAAAAACTAAAGGTATGATCTCCAATTAATATGAATTAACTAGTGAGTTGAACCCCCAATCTATAGACCATGGATGGATTACCAAACAGGTCTGTGTGGTCTGGGGGGCCCAGGGCCAGAGCCTCTGTGAGGAGCGACAGTTGAGCCACATGTGTTTATAAGTGTATCAAATGAAGAATGAAGAAAGAGAAATTAATGCACAGGTGAGAGAAAAGGTAACGATTCTAAGAAGTTAAAGAATACAGAAACAAAGTGAGGAGAAGGAAGATTATTATTGTATTTATAAGATGATCACATCTTTTGTGTGTGAAAACAAAGTAACTGCAACTAATACAAAGTATCATGAATTTGAAGTACTCAGGTAAAGTGTAAGTACCTCTAAATTGTACTTGAATACGCTACTTGAGTAAATGTACTTTCCACTCCTGGGGATTATTATAGAACTACAGTAGTTACTTGTTTGAGAAACAGAGTTGTGTTTTTTTTTGTTCAAATACTAATAGAAAAGACACAGAAACTGCTTTAACTACATCTCCCAGCATTCCATGCAGCAAATTAATAAAAAACTGTCACTCGTTAAAAATGTAAAATTGACTCTCATCTTGTTTTTGCTCACAAAAGAGCAGTGTGATTGAGCTTTTTTTTAAAAAAAAAAAAATTCAACTACAACTCCCAGCATTCCTTTTGGTTTCCCTTCGCGCTTGCCGTAGTTGACAAACGTTTTCAGACAGTTTTCAGACCGTCAGGACATTATAACTCACCGCCGCCGCTGTGTTTCAGTGTGACTTCTACCTCCAAGAAGGAGGACAGCTTTTCAAAAGGTAATTATAATCTTTTATCCGACATTGAAATCAGGAAAAATTAGCGTGTATGCTATCGACGGTGAAATTAAGTTAGCATGCTAATCTGAAAGCTAGCCGAATGTGTACCCGTCTCCATGGTGACGGGCTCCTTCCGCCCGGACTCTTTGGTGTTTAAACTGTGAAAGAGTTTCATCGATTTTTATGAACGTAAAATACGTCATAACATAAAAAATAACATAAAATTTACTCGGCGTTAATAATTGTATTCAATCCACCGGTTAATGTGGAGGAATATAATCTGCAGTTTCATCGGTGGTGGAAAGTAAACGGTGCGGTACTTAAACTACCTAAAGTAATTGTACTTTTGCTACTTGAGTACTTCTATTTTAAATTTTGTAAATTTTTCGCTCCACTACATTTAACTGAAAACTGTAGTTGTTATTTACATGTTACATTTTAACTCCTGGGGAAAATAAATATCGTTATTTAAGTGCAATTAATTTAAAAATACACGATATATACATCAAACACAGCATTAGCCATCAAATGATTGGTTGATAAGCCCATTCATTGATTGACAGAAAATTAATCAGCAGCTATTTTGATGATATTGAAAATTTCTCTGTTTAACATCACTGAAAACTGAACACATAAAAAGTCAATAATAAAAATAATTGTTAGTTGCAGTGTCAAAATCAACAAAAAACATATTCTGGTAGATTATCATTCATACTTTGCCTCATTTTTGTGTGTTCCATTTCTTGTTCCAGGTGTTGTCCAGGTGTTATGAACAACTATGAGGTCATCCGTCAGATCGGGGAGGGTGCGTTTGGGAAAGCCTTCCTGGTCAGAGACAAAGGTGGAGGTGGAGACAGGCAGTGTGTGGTCAAACAGGTCAACCTCAGAAAGGTAACAAGGGCAGCATGTGAACAGTTTCTGTCCAACACATGTTCTCGTAGCTCACCTGCAGTACAGTTATTGTTTATTTGTTGGTTTATTTAAAAGGAATGGTTTGATACTCTGGGAAATGAGCTTATTTGCTCTCTAGCTGAGAGTTAGATGATAAAATTCACACCGTTCGTCTGTCTGATTATTATGAAGCTACTGCTGTTTAACGGTGGGTGTCGGGAATATTTCTTGGTTGGGTGCAGTGACTTGTTAGTTCTCTCAAATAACCAGCTGTTACCCAGCTGTTCGAGGTTAATGTTGATTTACACATCACATGAGTTAAAGTGCTGGATTGTTAGTTTGTAAATTTCCTGCTCAGATGTCAGCGAGGGAAAAGGAAGCGTCAAAGAAAGAGGTGACGCTGCTGTCGAGGATGAAACACCCAAACATTGTCTCCTTCACCACCTCATTTCAAGGTGAGTGTGACTCCACAGTGAGCATGTCGTCATGTGCTGCTGTTTGCATCTACGTCACATTGCACACTGTTTACTGTACGTCTGTATAGAGGGGGGCAGCCTGTATATAGTGATGGAGTACTGTGATGGAGGAGATCTGATGAAGAAGATCAACATGCAGAGAGGAGTCCCCTTCACTGAGGAGCGGGTACACACACACACACACACACACACACACACACACACACACACACACACAGAGTTAAAGTGAGCTGTGTGTTCCTCAGATTGTGGCCTGGTTCGTACAGATCTGTCTGGGCCTCAAACACATCCACGACAGGAAGATTCTCCACAGAGACATCAAAGCTCAGGTAACTGTCCCGCTTCACTGCTGCACACACTCACACATCCACTTCATTCACTGCCGGCGACAGCCAGAGCCGGAGACATTTTGTTTTCGGGTTGTCCGTCCGTCCTTCCCATCCTCATGGACACGATATCTCAGTGACGCCTCGATGGAATTCGTTAGGACTCAAGGATGAACTGATTAGATTTTGGTGGTCAAAGGTCAAGGTTGCTGGGACTTCACAAGACATGATTATGGCCTTGTGAATGCAATGCTGCAGCATGGTTTGATCCCACTGTCGATTCCACTGTTACTGACATAAACGTGAGCTTTTCCCTACAAACTTCCTGCAGCCGCCTCTCCAGTCCACAGAGGCTGAAATTCGACACTGAAAACAGAAAGGGACTTGTAACTCGCTGACTGTACATCATGCATTCATGGTTGAACTTGTACACGATAAACAACATTATCAACGGCCCCCGAGGTTACGCTGTTTAATGAACGAGTATTATCATTACAGAGTTCAGGGGATTGTACGGCTGAACTGTCCGGAGCTCGGCTTTGTTCTGAACAAAGACCTCGCTGTGAGCCAACTCCCAGAATAACTCGACACGACCGGCCACAGACCGCGTCTCTGTTCGCAGCCATCACCGTCTTTCATCAATCATATCTGTTTCCACACACACACACACGCACACACACACACGCACACACACACACACACACACAAACATGATACATGCCCAGTCACTGTTTTCCTGGTGAAACACAGATGTGCTTTCATTCCTGCTCTCCCTCTGCTCCAGAATATCTTCCTAACCAACGGGGGGATGAAAGCAAAGCTGGGGGACTTTGGAATCGCAAGAATGTTGAATAAGTAAGTCAGTGTCATCTTCACACACACACACACACACACACACACACACACACACACACACACACACACACACACAGTGACAGTGCAGCTGTTTATCACTGAGCGCTCTGTAACACATGGAAGACTTCCAAACAAGTCATTATCATTCCACAAACTGCCGACCAGGACATGTAAACACACATGGTTGTGGAAATAATGGTCAGCCTGTTCGACTGCAAAAGGAAACTGATCTCACGATAAAATAAAGATGTGTCCTGTAAATACCACAGAGTGCATGCATGTATTTTAAGGTTTTGTCACACTAGATAAAATAAGACTTTATTTATCTTAGGGAGGAAGAAGGACAAAGAGGTAAGGAAACTAATTATAAACAATTTGAATAAAATAAATAAATTCTGTAGAAAACATACTGTAGTTTTCACCAGTTCACACTTTGTTTCACTTTTTTGTTTTATTTAAGTTATTTATTTAAGAGATTATGTCTCTATTTAAACTTGAAAATCACTGATGTAGTAGATGGAAATTAAAAGGTCTGTCTTTCATTTGGTCTGAAGTCAGCTGTGACAGCAGAGAAGCAAATTAGAAGCAAAGAAATAAATAAACAAGACTGAGAAACGGAAGAAGGGAGGTGTGACTTGGACGACCACTTTAAACACAGCTGGCAGTTAGTTGGTGGGAAGCCTGTGAGGGATCATGTACACTATGAGGGTTGACCACATACTTTTGTGTACTTCTGTTCTGGCCTGGGCCCTTCAATGTGAAGGTGAAGGTGAACCAGAACAAAGTAGAGCTCCATTATTTCCAAAAACACGTCGGGGAGCCACACTGTCGCTCTGGGCGCCATGTTCCTTCGTCACCATGAAGCGGCGACAGTCAGAGACACAGGCGTCATGTTTTCAGATTGTCCGTACGTCCCATTCCCGTCAACGCGTTAGATCAGTGACGCCTCGAGGGAACTTCGTCAAATTTGGCACAAACTTGGATTTCTGTGGTCAAAGGTCAAAGGTCACAGTGCTCTCACATTCTTGTGAATGTAATATATCAGGAACGCCCGGAGGGAATTTCATTATATCTGCTACAGACATTCACTTGCGCTCAATGAACTGAGTAGAATTTGGTGGTCAAAGGTCAAAGGTCAAGGTCACTGTCATCTCACAAAAAACTTTTTTGGCCTTAACTCATGAATTCATTCACTAATTAAGACACAATTTATCTCAAAGGATGAAATCAAGGGATGACATTTTATATCCAAAAGGTCAAAGTTCAACTTCACTGTGACATCATGATGTTCTGCTAAAACACCCCCGGCCATTATTCAACACTGTAACTCAAGAAGGAGAGACTGTGACCATGTCTCCTGACACTTGGCTGGTTGGCGGAGGGATACAACCACGAGGCGGTGGCTCTAGTTTCTCTTTACGTTACTATCTCTCCACTGCAGGAAACGCAAGAAGACTGGAACTTTGGAAGATGTCCACCTGATCTGATATACTCAGACCGAAGCCTAAATATTGGCCTCTGGAATGAGAGAAAACTGGCTCCTGGCTGTTGTTTGAAGACAGACTTGAAGAACTGCAGTTACCTTCCACACTGAATCTGACTGACTGTGTTGTGTTTGTTAACTGTGGCTGTGCAGCACCATGGAGCTGGCCAGGACGTGTGTCGGGACGCCGTACTACCTCTCCCCGGAGATCTGCGAGAGTCGGCCGTACAACAACAAGACGTACGTACGGCCGTCACAACACAAACACAACCTGAACCATCCACAGTCACTTCTTCTTTGACGTCTCCCTTTCATTCTGGAATGAGCTACGGTGGCTTGTAGTGGACACAAAAATGCAAAGTCAATACAAGTGTGGTCAATTGATTGTGTTGGCGTGACTGAGACTGAGATTTGAACCTTGTGTAGCAGAATGTGGTGCAGCATTTTATTGAAACCAGAGAGTGAGTTTTGAAATCTGAGCCTCTGACCAAGTAATAAACGCATCATTAGTTTTTAACTGTGGAGCCAGAGTCTGCAGTCTGCTTACTGGTAACACCAGTCTCTAAAAGACAAGTCATAGTATTCAATAACATCACATCTGCTCTGAGAAATGATATATGACAGTTGCACTGACAAAATATTTTGGTAGGTTTCATTTTCATGAAAAAAAAAACCCAGCAAAACGGCCAAAGTTCATAAATCTCTGGGTTGTGTTTCAGTGTCGCGTCAGTTGTGTGGTGTCCCGCTGCGTCTCCAGACAGATTTAGTTTTAAGATTTACTGCGATGAATTCTGAAGCAGGAGCAGCATCGTTCTTCTTCTGATTTTTGAGACATTGGGTCTTTGATTTCAGACAGAAAAGCAGTTTCTTAGTTTTAACCAGTGACACTGACGGATCTAATCAGCTGTAGCAAAGGGTTAATTAAGCTAATGATAGCTCCGTGAATTAATTGAAAACTTTTTAGTTGTTTTGAAATAAGAATCTAATAAGTGGGTCATAAATATGCACTTGATGGCAACATGCTAACAGACGGAGGCTAAAGCTACATGTCCCAGGGGAAAGTCGTCCACACCTCACCACACCTGTTCTTGTACTGCAGTGCAGAGTCTGTTAGTCCTTGTAAAAAAACACAAGATCAGTCTTATTTCTTTCGTTCAATGCTTTTTTTTATTGGCATTTAAAGTCAAGCAGAATGAAACGAATCACTGATAGTTAAACAAAGACAGTGTCATCTTGAGTTGATTTCCTAACTAATTACATATACTGTTCAAACAGATATCAGTATATTATAATATAGTGACTTTTCTCCAACGTCAGATGGTGGATAAGGTCTTTAATCCATCGACAAAAAGCTGGAGGAAATTCATCCTTCCATTTCAGCAGTACAAGTCGTCGAGCTGAAAGAGATGCAAAAGCTATCATGTCTTTTTTTTTAGATGTGTATCCTGTGGAGTTACTCCAAATACTGCAGAGGATTGGGTTATGGGTAACTCCAAAACATCTGAGAAGGTTTTAAATATTGACTGACAGAAACGATCTAGTTTTGGACGGAACCAAAGAGATCAGTCTTATTTCAGTGTAACGTCACTGTGTTTAGCTGCTCAGCTGTAGTTGTTAGAGGAGGAAAGGCTTTTAGGTTGAAGACTAACCCATGTGCAGGACAGGCCTGTTGCTCCTGGTTACAGTGACAGTCGATGTTCAGGGGAGGGGTTTGCCCTTTTCTCTTGTAACCTCACATCAAAATGAACCTTGACCCTGTGCTCAGAGAGGATGTTCCCTCCACAGAGTCTCTACACGTCCCCGACTGTGACCGTGGATCGGCCGCGTGGGCGTGATCAGAGCGCTGCGGTAATACCGCCATTGCCTGCGCTCAGAGGGGTGTTCATTTCAACGACATGTACGAACACAGACAGAGACGAACGCACTCGCTCACTGACAGGAAACTTAGTCTACCCGCCTCTCCGGGTTCAGGTCTGTTCTCTTCTGCTGTGTTGTTCTCATACAGCTGAGGTCAGGGTGGCTTCCTCTTTCCCACACTCACAAAGAAATGCTTGTATTTCTATACTTGTGAGACATAATCTACGCCTGAGCCCCTCCTATTCCCACCCCCAACCTTCACCTAAACCTACTTCCAACCTTAAACCTAAAGTCTAAAACAGTCCTTTGAAGAAGAGACATGAAATGTCTTCAGTTCCTGAAAGTGTCCTCACTCTGAAAGTCGAAAAACTTTAATAGGCCCTCACAAAGATAGACAAACAAGAGAAAACACACATGCACATACTTGGTCCCCGGCCAAAAAAGCAAATGCCAGAGCAGTCGTATTCCCCCAGAAATGACTTTTCTGTCGGTAGCTGTGCTCTGATTGGAGACTTCGCTGCTCTGGATTCTGACATTCTGACATTAAGGCTTTGTTCCTGGTGTTTATGACTTTAGCTCAGGGGGACAGGGGATGAGGCGAAGCCCTGCCCCGGCATCCTGTTTCAACAAGAGACATGTCAAGTTACACAAGATGTTCCAAAGCTGATGTTTTATGTTGACTTCATAGATCCACTCCCTGAATCTGTCGAGAGTCAAAACATCAGCACCGAGCTGGAGCACATTCAGAGTCTGTGTGTGAAGCTGTTATGGTTGAGATTAATGTCAGATTGCATTTAAAATCTTCTCTTCATCATGCAAATGTGTGTGTGTGTGTGTGTGTGTGTGTGTGTGTGTGTGTGTGTCCTATCTGCAGGGATATCTGGTCTCTGGGATGTGTCCTGTATGAGCTCTGCACCCTGAGGCATCCAGTAAGCTGCACCACACCCAGAACATCAGCAGCTGCTTCACACACACTGTTGGAAACACCGCTAACACCGAGCTAAGGCTAATGTAGTTCCTCTGCTCACAGTAGAGCCAATTCAGTCATGGTAAATGGGAGGTTCACACAAATGTTGCTGCAACTAACTAATAAGAATAACATTTAGAAAAGTCAGAGGATCATCAAAGTCAGTAGGATTCATCCTCTGGAAACCACGAATGTCTGTTTCTCTCATTAAAGTCCATCCAATAGAAGTTGAAATATTTCAGTCTAGAACAAAGCAGTTGACCAACCAATCAACTAACTTATTACATTAGTTTCATTATCGATTAATCTGCCATTTATTTTCCTGTTGACCTTTGTTGCCTCAGTCTGTCAATGATTAATGAATCATCTAAATAATTGTCAGTTAACTAATTTCTGTCACTCTCCCTGTATCTATCTACCTGTATCCATCTACCTGTATCTATCTACCTGTATCTATCTCCCTGTACCTATCTACCTGTATCTATCTACCTGTATCTATCTACCTGTATCTATCTACCTGTATCTATCTCCCTGTATCTATCTACCTGTATCTATCTACCTGTACCTATCTACCTGTATCTATCTCACTGTATCTATCTACCTGTATCCATCTACCTGTATCTATCTACCTGTATCTATCTCCCTGTACCTATCTACCTGTCTCTATCTACCTGTATCTATCTACCTGTATCTATCTACCTGTATCTATCTCCCTGTATCTATATACCTGTATCTATCTCCCTGTATCTATCTACCTGTACCTATCTACCTGTATCTATCTCACTGTATCTATCTCCCTGTATCTATATACCTGTATCTATCTACCTGTATCTATCTACCTGTACCTATCTACCTGTATCTATCTCCCTGTCTTCACCTGCAGTTTGAGGGCAGCAGTCTGCGGCAGTTGGTCAGTAAAATCTGCAGGGGGCGCTACAACCCAGTGCCCAGCCGCTACTCCTACGACCTTCGCCTGCTGGTCACCCAACTCTTCAAGGTCAGTCCTCTCGTCATCCTCAGGGTGCGTGTGTGAGTGAACAGTATAAACAGCAGGTGCAGAACTTGTAGCTGAACAGCAGCGATTCAAACAGCTGGACTTCAAACTGTTGAATGAAACTTGAACATCACGTACTTGAACTTTGGTGAGTAATGACTCAGACTTGACTGATGACTCAGCCTCAGTGGTGGATGCAGAAGAATTTGTTTAATTAAAATGACTTGAGGGACTTGAGTATTTCAGGATCAATGATCTGATGATGTCAGAATCAGAGACCAGTCATAGTGAGAAGTTTCACCTTTGGTGCTTTACCTACATTTTACTGATGATACTTATGTAGTTTTACTTATGTAGCATTTCTTGCTCTTGGTATTTTATTAAAGGATCTTCAACCACCGGCGACATTTCTTTTACCTGATTCCCTTTATTTCTACTGTGTGGGTGAACAGATGTTTGTGGGTGAACAGATGTTCAGATCTGTGGGTTTGCCTGTTTTTGTTAAAATACAAGAGCAGGAACCATTAAAACAAGTGCAAACGGGGAACTATTGTAACATGTTTTCGTGAGAAGTCACTGTTTAATTAAAAGTTCACCGGAGTCAGAGAAGCTTCCGTTAATCACCTGCTCAGTTCTCTGGGTTCAAACTGTGAAAGGAGCGTTTTTGAAGAGGAAAGTGTAAATGTTGAATGACAGGAAGCTGCTCGGGATGTGATCCTGGGCTGAACACGAGGAAGCTCTTATTGTCTGACTGCAGACACTCAGGCTCTTGGTTCATCACTGTCAGGTTATAAACAGGTTCAAAACCTTCCACCTCTTTAACGTGTTTACAGCAACCTTTGATCAGACTTCACCAAACTCTCACATGTATTTAACCTTTGACCGGTTCACTTCTCTGCTGTTGCTGAGTGTAGAGTCATCACATCCTGCACCACAGTGTGTCACAGGTCAAGTAGGCACAACAGCTTCAGTGTCTGTAGAAGACACAGTGTCCGACACAGAATTGAACAGATGTATTTTGAGGATAAAACAAAGATTGGATGATTGAATAATTAACACGTCTTCCTGAAAGACTCTGTTGTTTATGTTCATTGACCATTTTCACTTTCATTATGACACACGCACATTTTTCAGGTCAACCCCCGAGACCGTCCCTCGGTCTCTTCTGTCCTCAGGCGTCCCCTCCTGGAGAAGCACATCAGCAAACATCTGGACCCGCAGGTAATGAATCTGATCGATTCACTGAGTCAGCGGTTAATCCCAGAGACGACACACTGATCTAAGCAGGTTTAAAGCAGTTAAACTCAAAGCAGACCGTGTTCAGACTGAATACAGTTGATCTGTGGGTTTCCTGTTGTTGGACATCAGCCACTCACAGCTGGAAAAAATATGAAATAAACTGGATGGTGGTGAAACGGCTCCAAAATAAACATGAGTGGCATGATAAAGTCGAAGCCATTGACAACTAATGTCACATGTATTGCGGTTCCTGTTAATATGAAATAGTAAATTATGTAGATTTTATGTGTATAGTAACTATATATAATAAATATATATATAATAAAATTAATGGTCCATCTTGGCTTCTTCTCCAGGTTGTTGAGACAAATATAAATCACTTAAACACATCAAAATTAAACGATTTGAATTTTTGATCACCACCAGCATCGTTTTCACACTTTAATTATGTGACTCACTTTCCATTTGTCCCAACCCACACGGCTCACGCAGGCTGCTTTCCTCCTGTCAACCTCAGCAACCACAGGAAGAATTATTAGTGCTTCTTTGTAATTAAAAGGTGTTGGACATGTAGCTGTGACAGCTGTGACAGCTGTTCATGCGTTATGTCAATCATCTGGATTTTATATCTCGTAGTGTGAGAATTTCATCAGGCCAAACTGAGCAACTACATTTCCTGACCTGACTTGAAGTCGTGGAGCTCGTTGTGTGTGAACAGCTTGAACAGAGTTTTTAAAAGTTGGGTGCTGAATTTGTGAATCCTTAAAAAATATACACTTACCCCGGAAACTACACTACACGGATATGTTTTAATGCAACACAACAGATCTGCCATTGATTCTACATTCTACATGAAAATGATCAAGAGCTCTTCAAACTTAATAAATATAGTTCAGATGAAACCTCTCTGACTGAACAGTGTCTTCTGGAATGCATTAGATTTTATAGGTGTACCTAATAAAGTGGCCACTAAGTGTAAATATCTGAAAGTGTTTTTTGACATTGTACAACTTGAAATTGATTAGTGAATATATTTAATCAGACTGCATAAGTTCAGATCAATAGTTTTCAGTATCATGTTTAGATTTCAGCATCAACGTCTCAAAATGTGTGTGTGTGTGTGTGTGTGTGTGTGTGTGGTTTCCTGTGCATGCAGGTGATGCAGAAGGAGTTAAGCCACACGGTGTTGTGTCGAAACAGAGCGGCAGCATCGCGAACCGCTAAAACAAGAGCAGGAGCGGCAAACACAGCAGGTGACACCGCACACACCTGAATATGTGACACCACACACACCCGACATGAGTTTATTATCGGTCTGATCCAACAGCCCTGCAGTAAATCCTCCTCTGTGAAGGTCATAATGTTCGGTCTGTGTGACAGCCGTGCGGCTGGTGTTGCGTTCACATTGAGAGTGTGTACGTGTCGTCGTGGTAAAGTGTGTGGTACTGGAGAGACCGACTGTAGCAGGAACTACCCCCGAGGCGGTTTTGAGCAATATGTCTGTCTGTGGAAAGATGTTGTCACTGTGAGAGAGTCACAACCTGCAAGACTCAGTCACGACACTTGGCAGTTGTGTATTTGAGATCAAAATGAAGGCAGAGTTTGAAGATGGGTGTGAACGTCAACGTTCGGGTTTGATGGTCTTTGGTTGAAACTGTTTCAGGGAGGTGTTGATCATTTTACAGGAAGTGGTCTGTGGTGCTGTTGAGCTGTGCTGTGTTTCTAACATTTAGTCTCCCCCCAGTGAAATACAGATGTAAATGTATGAAAACGTTTCAGCAGATTCTGTGTTTTGTTGATTGTTGAGGTGGAAAGAAGTAAATCCAACCCCTGCAGGTAACAGCAGGTACAGGAGGGCTCACTGAGTTCTGACTTCGACCTTAGCTGCAGATGAAGTGGACAAAACATTGAAGACACCTGCACCAGAAACTGCAGCTTTCAAAATGATCTTTCTCTCCGAGGGTGTTGAATGTGGAATCTGGCGCCACCCAGTGGTCGTTTCCTGGCAACGCGTCCAGATGGATTGTTGTTCAGGTTGCTGCTCCTGGCTCCGCTCCAGCTGCCAGCCTTCAACACATGTGATGAACTGCAGGGAAACACGACTCTCTCCTCGGCCACATCCTGAATCCTGACTGGGTTGATTGTAATCGCGTCACATCTTGGCGCACGTTGTGTTTTGGTAACATCAGAACACAAAGTTACTGCTGCCTCAGTGTCTGGTTTTACTGGCTGGTCAGCTTCACGACAGTTAGCTGACTCATTCGTCTCATCTTTTGTCTTTGCTCTGACTCACAGCGTATTTTTTCATGGTTTATACAGACACAAAAACTAGAATGAAAACTTTTTAAACTTTGAGCCACTGACTGTTTCAGACAGAATAACAGGAACAGGAAGAGCGGACTGAACAGGCAGCTGATGCCACCTATGGGTGAAAACTGTATCAGGGAACAAAAACTTTCACAGCCAAACAGAACGACAGTAAAACCAGACAACCACAATCAGCAAAGAATTAATTAAAACAATTACTCATAAAAAACAACAAAAAATAAAATCCCCAATGAAAGAATCCAGCTTGTAGTTAGTTCATTTAAAAGGCGTCTAATACATGAAACTACTGCAGTTTCCTCTGTAGATTACTGTGGACATGTTGAATATCTAAGGTTACATGATTATTAAATCAGGTAGTTACAAGAAGTAAATGAAGGCAGAGGTGTGAGGTGGTTTGGAGATTTATGAATCAAATCAAATCAAATAATAAAAATCTAAAATACATCAAATAGAAGCAAAAGTAAAAACACCAGATAAAATATATAGGAGGAAAACAGATATAGGACACTGGTTAAAAAGCAACTGACAAGTAATTGACAAATGTCCACTTCCTGTTAATCTAACCTGAGGCTCTGCTGTCGTCCAGAGAAGACACACAAGTCCAGAGGAGCAGAGGGGCCCGGGGCCGCCGTGAAGAGGCCGCTCGCCAAACCAGACTGGAGGGTCCCACTCCGAGTCTACAACCCTGCTCCACACAAAGTAATGATAAATGAATGATGATAATAATAAATTCATTTTCAGTCACTTGTCTTACTGTGACGTTTCAATCCTCAGACTATTTCCAAACTGTGTTATTGTTACTTTTACTTCAGCAAAAGATCTCAGTGCTTCTTCAGTTATTGCTAATTGCTAAATGGTAATTGCTAATTGCATTGATTCATTTTCTCTCCTGCAGTTTGTCTCCTTTTATTTCAGTTTCATTTCATTTCATTTTAAATGTAGTTTGAAGTTTTTCTGTTCTCTGTGTGAAACACAGTGTTACAGAGGTTTTATATAAAAACTGTAGTTACCACGTAACTTTACTAAAGGGACAGTTTGTCATTTTGGGAAATGTTCTTATTTGTTTTCTTGCTGAGAGATTGTTCAGATTCTCTTACGTCTCTTACGTAAATGTGAAATAAAGTGAATGGATAAGATGTTCACGTTGTGCTGAGAGAGTATTGAGCTGAACCCCTGTGTACCATATCCATTATGGTACAGTATATTCCTGTTGTACTAACAGCACATGCATGTGTGTTTGCAGCCTCCTCATCAAAGAGCAGCTGCACACAGAGCGGTCGCTGGGCAACAGAACCAAAGGTGAGTAAAAACATCGGCTCAGGATTAGACTGAGCCGACCTCTGAAAGCTCCCTCAGGTATCAGTTCATCATCCATCACTCACAGGTGACATCATGATGTTTGACATGTACTACTGATGCAGGTTTAATGTCCAGCAGCCCGACAGCCACTACCAGCACTACCACGCCCAGCTGGACGCCTTTCAGAGGAGGAACAAGGAGGACGTCCTTCCTCCTCCTCCTCCTCCTCCTCAGGAGAGAGAGCACGCTGCTCCTCCTGTGGAGCCGTACCAGCTGTGAGTGACCGTGCACACAGGGCTGCAACTAACAACGATTATCATTATCAATCAATCTGCGGAGTATGTTCTCCATTGATCGATTGATCATTTTGTCTTAGATTGTCAGGAAAGTGAAAAATGTTCCCAGAACCCAAAGTGACGTCTTCAGATTGTTTGTTTTGTCTGAACAAGAGTCCAAAGACTGAAAGAGGAATTTTAAATTTTACTGGTGAAAAATGATTAAACACAATATGATAATTGATCATTCAAAATAAACTATTTCAACTCTAGCAGCTAACTGCACCACATGGTCACACTTTTTATAATCACATTTTTTTAAATATGCAAACAAATCAATCATATGAAGCTACAGCCAGCAGCTGGTTAGCTTAGCTTAGCATAAAGACTGGAAACAGGGGGGAACTGTTAGCCAATCCACCAGCCAGCACCTGTAAAGATCACTGATTAACACATTATATCTAGTTTGTTTAATCTGTAAATTATGCTTTTATTAGGGGGTTGTTATGCTAAGCTAAGCTAAGCTAACACCAAATGGCTGTAGCTTCATATACAACATACAGACATGAGAGTGTTAACAATCCTCTGATCTAACTCCCAGCAAGAACGTGAATAATTGTATTTCCTGAAATGTTGAACTTTTACTTTAAGTCATTAATTTGTTTTATCATGTTTTAATTAGTTTTTTTAATGAATGAATTTGTAGCTTGGGGGTTTGATTAAAGTCAGTAACACTGTACCATCAACAATACTAACCACTGTCTCTGTGTGTGTCAGTGTGGCTGCGGCTCGTAATGAATACCTGCAGAGGAGACAGGAGGCCAACCAGTACAAGCTGAGAGCAGAGAAACAGCTGGTAGGCAGACGCTCAGCAGCTCTGCAGTCTGTACCATCACTCACACACACTGACTCAAATACTGATCAATCATTCTGGTCATTTTTACTATCAAATCATCAAAGATCCTTCTGATTTAGATAAATCCCACAAACAGGAAATGCGTGTGAACGACTCAAACGACAATGTGAAATGTGTTTTAAGAATAAATGGAGCGCAGACTCACAACCTGTTTTCGGAGGCTGCTGTCTTGTTTTTACTGCAGGTTTGACCTCAGGCCTGTAAACCTCAGGACTGCCATGCAGAACCAAAACAGGAAGTCAATGTCCTTTTATGGGCTCAGTGAGAGAGATGAGGAGCTCTGGTCTAACAAAGGTTGAGTTGAACATAAGCACGTTACAAAAGTTATAAAGAACAGCAGAATTAAAAAGTGGAATTGAACAAATTTAACATCTATGGACTCTGACACGCCCCAGAATAATCATGTAAGGAAGAAAGTAGAGGACAGGAAGGACAGTGGAAAACCTATTTTAAATCTGATTTTATAAATGGCACCGCAACCTCTCTGACCTTTGACCTTTCCTCTCTGACTGTCAGGGTCTGCGGCCGTGCACAGCTGAGCGCGACAGGAGGCCTGGAGGTCAGGAGCAGGAAGAGGGACGATCCGAGCGCCAACACCCGCCTCAGGACAGGAGGCAGGAGGGACAGCAGGTGGGACAACGACATCATCCCCAGTGACTCCACACGTCTCAGCCTCAGACACACTCAGTGGTTTACTCCATCAAAACCTGCTGTGTGTGTGTGTGTGTGTGTGTGTGTGTGTGTGTGTGTGTGTGTGTGTGTAGGAGTACCTGCGTCAGCTGGATGTCATCAGACAGCAGTATCACCAGGAGATGAGGCGGATGAGGCTGAGAGCTGAAGCAGAGGTACTCAGCTGTTTCTCAGCTGCCTGTGACGTCAGTGTTTCAGGACAAAATAATGACAAATATAATAATAATAACAATAAAATACATCATGATTGGTTGATGGTTCAAAAGGCTTTATTTTGCCTTCTTTTAAAGTCATAAGTATAAATATTAGAGAGAGTGGAAGTCATCAGGGGGCGTTCACAGGCAGCTGTTTATAGCAGTTTCATATGAGTTTTCAATTTCAGACCACACACAGTCCAGCATTACACCGGGTTTATGTTCTGACCTGGTCGTGTTTATTAAAGTATCACTGCAGCAGTAAGACTTTATTTAGTTTATTTACTTATTTGAATGGGACAAAGAGTTTACAGCTGCTGCTAATTCTCGACTCTCGTCCCTAGTTGGGCTTTTACATGTGTTATGGAAGTGAAACAGTCAGTAGTGAAAACAACACAAAACAGGCAACACAGCTGAAAATATCCTACAATTAGCTAAAAATACACAGATGTTCAGTCTGAAAAGAGACGACAACAACAACAACAACAACAAGCTACAAGCAGTCAAATAAAAACAATTTGATTTCAGATGGTGATGTGTTGAGTCCTGTTGTTGCCGTTCACCACGTTCCTAGTTAGTTAATGTGTGTTATTAGTTTGTCCTTCTGTTTGCGTCTCAAAATAAAGGATCAATACACAGATACAGAATAAGACGATGATATGATCTCCCTCTGCTCTCTGTCGGGCCTCAGCCGCAACAGAAACATGAAACGTTTGTGGTGGAGAAACCCAGAGACCCAGAACCTTCTGTAGACAGTAAAGAGCAGCAGCAGGACGCCGCACCTGCACAGGTAAATCACCTCATTCACTCTCATTCCACCACATGCACACAACCCGATCCGCCCATCGTGGAGCTGTTCTCCGCTGATAAAAAATAAAGTTGTTTCAGAAGAAACTGCACAGGTCGTGTTTGACCCGTGAGCTCTGAAGGAACAGTGGAGAATCACAACAACACAGTAACAGCTGTTCCTCCTGTGTCTTACTGCCGCTGCAGGACGTCGACGCAGCTCTGAGGCAGATCACGGATCAGACGAGAGCGCAGGAGAGGAAACTCAAAGACAAGGTGAGATAAGAGCAAACACACATTCAGCTGCAGTACGAACCAGGTGTTTGACAGGTAAATAACTGTGAGTCAGACAGGCATGAAGGAATCCTGTGGCACCTGATTCAGGAAAAGAAAACAGCACAAACCTGAAGAAAGATGAAAGTTCGATCAACTGTTGGCTCGGTTTGTCATTTCTGCAGAAGGGAATCATGTTTGAGATCCGATTAGATGACGACGGGATGAAAGACGATGCAGAGGAGGAGGAGGAAGAGGAGGAGGAGGAGAGAAGAGACAAAGAGGAGGAGAGAGGAGACGAAGAGGAGGAGAAGGTAAATATTTTCCTTTTTCACAGCTGCTGCTCGTCTTCTTCTCTTTCTTTCTCTCACTCTCTCCCGAACTCCCCGACCAGGACGAGGACCCTCTGAACTGGACTCTCAGCTTCCAGGAGGGGGAGGAGTTGAAGCTCAGGGATTGGTCAGAGGTGAGGAGGGGGTGGAGCCAGAGGACTCCCCAGACTCTGCTGGATGCTCTCGGCAAGATGGACATCGACTCCGTCAACAGCACTGCAGTCGAGGCTGAACAAGGTGCAGCTCAGCTGTTAGTGATCGATTATTAGTAACTGAAGACTCTCTGCAGATACATATTTATATCATGTTTTTCATTATTTAGACCAGCGTTGTGCAGCTGTGACCTCTGACCTTCTGTCCAGGGGGCGCCACTGTGCCAAGTTATCACACAGAGCTTTAAATTCAAAGCTCCTGCTGAGACAAACTGGATCGTTGCAGAGCAGTATGACTCGTGTATTTCCCATGTCCCTATTGGCCCACAGGCGCGGAGGCGGCAGGTCGCAGGCAGTGGGTGGACGGCCCCCCCAACACCCTGCTGAACGCCCTCGCTCAGGCTGAACTCACATCGTCAACTCTGGCCTCAGCGACTGCAGGTCAGACGTCACTCTCTCATCTGACTGATCGACAGCAGAGGAGTTCACTGCACTGACTTCACTGACGTACAGGAAGTGGGAAAGTTTAACCTGCTGTGCTCGATGTTCACTGAAGTGTCTTTACTCTCAGATTTAGAACCTGAGCAGGACGGAGACGAGGAGGAGGAGACGGAGGAAGACAAACAGAAGAGGAGGGAGGAGGAGGAGGACTCTGATGTGGAGATGGATGAAGAGCGTCTGGAGCCGAGGTCAGACGATGACGACACGTAAGTCAACGCTCACTTCTGTTCATGTCGCTCTGCGCTCGCTGCAGACCGGCTTCACTGTTTCCATAGTTACAACTCTCTAACATTGTAGGACACCTGTTTGAGCTGTAACCTGCATGTTCTGTTTAAATAGCAAACGTGATCTTTGTCTTTGAACTGTTTAACTTCCTCTGCTCCCGTCAGGAACTTCGAGGAGTCGGAGGACGAGCTGAGAGAAGCGGTGGCTGATTCCATGAAGAACCTGTTTGTCATGGAGGACGGGAGCTCAGACGAAACAGAAGACGCAGAGGAAAGGGTAGAGGTGCATGATGGGACGCAGGACAGCGAGGACGGACGCGCAGAACTGAAGGATTCACGTGCGGACGTCGGGGTCTTCTCCTCCGGACCTAAAGAAGGTGACGGTCAGTGTGAGTGTTCAGACGAGTCCCAGACCGATGACGATAACGCATCTTTAAATAAACAGCAGCAGACGACCTGAGTCATCGCTGCATTAACACCATACACCTGTTGGACGAAGCCGTTCCTTATTCGATCATTGGAAAGACGATTTCAGACCCTGTTAAACTGGATGAGCACTTTGAAGGAGACTGTTTATTTATTTTTCAACAAATCCCATGTACAGACCCAAACTGGCAACATGTTACTCTGTCAGCCCTGAGCCCATTGGTTCCTACTGAAGACGTAAATCTTTACAAACACCTCACAAATGTGTAGTTTCATTTTTATTCCTCTGCCGGCGCCAGTCAGAGCAGGAGCCATATTGTTTTCTGGTTGTCCGTCCGTCCGTCTCGTTCTTGTGGACACGATATCTCAATAACACCTTGACAAAACTTCCTCAAGCACTTCCACAAACATTCACCTGGACTAAAGGACGAACCGATCAGATTTTGGTGGCTAAAGGTCAAAGGTCAAGATCACTGACAAGATGTCACACGAGTGGTTGATACTTTATCTGACTCTGGAGAAACAGGGATGTGACCTGAAACTAGTTTGAGTGGCGGAGGGATAGAGCACGATGAGGAGGTTCTAGTTTAAAAATGACTCAGCAATTTACTACAACAGCTGCTCACACTAGCTTTTATAGAACAAACAGGAGGAACTGTTTTCAGCGGCGGATTAATACACATTTGGGGTTGTCGTGAGTTTTTGTGGCATCAGGACAGTGTGTGTGTGTGTGTGTGTGTGTGTGTGTGTGTGTGTGTGTGTGTGTGTGTGTGTGTGTGTGTGTGAGACTTGAGTCAGAATAAACTACAGTGTGTGTGTTCATGGTGATGAAGGAGCATGTCACTCAGTCACTGATGTGTTTAAATAGTTAGTTGGAGCTCTGTGGCTCAGAGGAGTAACATGTACCAGACTGTGACACACACACACACACACACTCACACACACACACACACACATATACACACACACACACACACACACACACACACACACACACACACGTTTGAATTGTGATTGTAAAACAGAAGCTGCTCTCTGTGATAATATTGTTTGTGGCTTTGCTTTGCTGTAACACTGTTTCCCGCCTCCTGGCGCAGAAAACAACAAGCGATGAATCGTCAGGTGTTTGCTGATTGTATTTATTGCAGTATTTGAAGTATCATTTCAGTTTCTCAGGGAAACAAGCTCAGAACATCCGCTCCACATGGACACACTTAAATAGAACGAGCGCTTCTTTCAAAACAAAGACTCTGTAAATATTTTACACGTGATTATATTTCCACGCCTGGACCTCATCACAAACAGGAATGCAGGAAGTGAAACAACATTTAAATACGAGAGATTTGGCTTTGACCTCGACCCAACAACGTGGCTTTAAGTGCTTCTTCAATGTACATCATTTAACTTCTTCAACACAGAAAAATACCATTTCAACCCTGGTCACATCTATTTAGGAGTCAGTAACTGACAGATAATCAAATTCTCATCAGTATTAATATAAATCACCTCCACACTAATATGTAAAACCCCAGTATGTTCAATTTATTGTAAATTAAGACCAAGATAAGCAACAAATTCTCACATTTGAGAAGCTGGAACCATCGAATGACTTAAAGAATTAATCAATTATCAAAATAGTTGCAGATTAATTGTCTTTTTTCTTCAAAAGCCAATGTTTTGTGTGTCGGTGGCGGATGAGAAGCTGAATGTGACTCTAAAAGGAAATAGATTTAAACACCTGACCCTCGGGGTTTCTGGTTGGCTGTTACTAAACTGATGAACCAAATGTGACTTTTACGTTGAAATATTTAAACTGTGCTTTTCCACGATGGATGTTAAACTCCCATCGCGGCATCAACGGTCTGTTGGTGGCGGACGAGAAGGAGCAGAACTTCACGTTTGTTGCTCCTCCATGTTTCTGATCGTCATTCTTCCATCGTGAAAACCAAACACCTGACGACCTTCATGTGAGTTTGACACATGCAGAGTCACTGGAAATGTCCCGTGTTGTTCTTGCTCATTCATCAGAGGAAGAGAAGGACAGTTCTGGGTTTTCCACCAGAGACGTCTCTTTACTGTGTCGGCCTCCTTTTCTGTTATCTTTGATTGGGAATGACACCACGTCACATTTTACTAACAATGCTGGAAGCTTGGCTTGTGTTAATCACAGATATGACCCTCGCTGCTTCACCCCAAAAAAAACCCAACAAAGTCCCGGTCCCTCGTCTGCTCCTCCTCATCGCTCCAGTTCACTCATCAGAGACTCCACGGCCGCCAGGAAACAAGCCTCAAACTCCTGGTCGGAGAATCGTTCCACGGAGCGCCGGGCGTTCCGTCGGATCTCCAGTCTAGCCGCCGGTGACAGCGCCAGGATGGTTTCCATGACAGTGGCGTAGCTGTCCTCGCTGTCGGCCAGGAAACCCGTCTGTCCGCCCTCGTACGGCACCACAATGTCCAGCTTTGGACCTCCGGACTTGTGGGCGAGGACGATGGTTCCTGCAGCCATGCACTCCACCACACCTGGCACAGAGAGAGAGGACAGATGTTCACCTGGTCTCATACAGAAACATTTACTGCTGAGCGCAGACATCAGAGATCACGTCATCAGAGCTAACGGGAGAATCAGAGACAGGCAAACATGCTGAAGAGGAAAGTAACTGTCTCTGTTTATCATCTCTGAACGATGAACGACGACAGGTCAACAAGAAATACCGCTGCCGACATCTAAAGTTTTTTCTCAGACTTGTCAAGATCAGTTCTACAGAGTGCTAAACTTTCATCAGCCTCAGCTGGATGCGACACAGGTGTTTTCGTTGTGTGTGTGTTGTCCTCACCTATGCCGAAGTGTTCGTTCCACATGGTGTGCAGACCGACGGTGGCGTCCACCAGCTCCCTCTTCAGCTCGTCAAACGGGACGTTCAGTTTGAAGTCGACTCTGTCCGTCACGTCCAGCTCCTGGCAGAGCCCCCGCAGCATCAGCACCCTCTCCTCGTCCTCCTGGTTCCTGCATCCGCCGATCAGCACCAGCCGCAGCGACTCCCGCCCCCCGGGCCCCTCCCCTTTCCTGTCCAGCAGTTTGCGAAACGCCCGAATCTGCAGCCGGTGGTCCTTCTCCGGCCTGAACTGACCCACCGACACGATGGAGTGGCACTTCCTGTCCCCTCCTCCTCCTCCTCCTCCTCGTTCCTCTTCCTCTCCACTCCCCAGCTCCTGTCCGAGCTCCTCCCAGCCCTCCTCCATCTCGTCCTCGTCCTCCTCCTCCAGCGGGACGTCCAGAAAGGCCCTGACGTCGCAGGGCGGGTAGACGATGCTGGTGCGGCTCGGGGAGCGCCACAGAGCCAGGATGTGTCCCAGCGTCCAGGTGGAGTTCACCATGATGACGTCGCTGCAGGAGCCGGCGAGGCCGTAGAGCAGGGCGAAGCAGCAGTAGTACACCACCTTCACCGCACTCAGCACGGGGTTCCTGGAGATGAAGTCAGCGTTGTTGAACCTGGAAGACAGAAGAGGAAGAAGACAGTTTCAACCTCTACCCAGACAGGTACATACAGCTGTGACAGGATGGCAGGTGTGTGTCTGTTACCTGGGGTTCCTCTCTCTGACCACAGACAACATGTCAGTACTGACGGTGGGGTAGTGGACGTAGCTCGCCACTTTACAGCCTCCCAGGTAGCGGAAGATTGGCAGGGTGAAGGCGTAGCCCATCGAGTCCACGTACAGGTCAGGAACACAGGCCGTCAGAGCCTCCCAGCCTAAAACACACACACACACACACACACACACACACACGGACGTTGAAAACGAACCACAACACACTGCACTAGCTCTTATTGTGTTTGAACGCTCTTTCCGGTCGTACCGAGGAACATGGAGCCGGCGCTCTGGCCCAGCAGCGTGAAGTGAGGGTACGACGCGGCCTCCACCAGCAAGCGGTGACGCAGGAAGACGAAGGTGACCGGTCGAGGCAGCGTGATGTTGAAACGCTGTCTTGCTCCCTCCAGAATCTGCTCCCCGGTCACGCCCTGGTCGCCCGTGTACACCACGAAGGAGACGCCGGGGTATCTGGGACGAGGGGGGAAAACATAAAGTGAGTTTTAGCGACTCACTTTAGTTCCAGTTCTTTGTTTTCAGGAATAATGAGGTGAATTCAGACAGTGGTGGGTTCAAGTTCGAGCAGCTTTAAAATAAACCACCAGACCACAGTGGGACTTTATTGATGCTGATCAGAGCTTCTGTCAGCTTTTATTATTATATGTGTTGGTGGTTGGAAGGTGTGTGACTTCTACTGTCTCTATTTCTTATTCTATTGTAGCTGCACGACTTTATCTTTCACTTGAAACAACCTCATGATACGAACGATTAGTCGGTTCTATTATTAATCAACCTTCATTGTTTTAGTAATTTTTCAAGCAGAACAGCCAGACGTGAAGATTTCCTTTGTCATATTTGATGATAAAGTCTTTGGACCAAGTAAACACGTAATGTCAAGATGTTCTGTGAGCTCTACATTAATATGGGCATGAGATATCATCGCTGCAGCTTCATAGGAACTAAGAGGCCAAGACCCTGTAGTGGAAGGTAAGTAATCACTACTGCTGTAATTAAGAACAAATTTGAGGTACTTGTACTTAACAGTATGATGCTTTGTCATAGATTAAATAGGATATACAAGTTGACAACTATTTTGACAATCATTTAAATCGTTCAAACACTTCCTGGTTCCAGCTGCTTTTCCTTCTAATACTTTAAATTTATTTTTAATCACTGTAGAGGTTTGTGCTGTTTTGTTTGGACAAAACAAACATTGTGATGATGAGCGTTTCTCATCATTTTCTGAATCTTTACAAACCAAATAATCAATCTGTTTATTGAGAAAATGATCAGTAGATTAAATCCAGAATGAAACTCAAATAAATAATAAATAACAAGCTCTGCCTCAACTAAATACAACAGTAAAATACTGATTATATATTAATGGATTATTAATTATAGTGTAATGATACAATAGATAATAGTGTAAGTCACAGGGGACATTTTGCACTCAGGACACTTTTCATGATTGTATTACAGCAGTACTTTTACTTGTAACGGCGTATATATACTTTTACTTGAGTCAAGATCTGAGTACTTCAACCTAAAGTACACTGAAGTATGGGAACAATGGTGTCCACATACTTTTGACCACGTAGTGTAATGGGATATTATAGTCGGATCATGGATGTATGATAAATAAAAAACTCTTCATACATCCATGAGTCCGACAGACAGACAGCTGAATCCCATGTACCGGTGCATGAGGGCCCGCAGGGAGCACCACAGGACCCGCTCCCCGCCTCCGCCGGCGTTGCAGTAGGGGTGGAAGAAAGCCACCGCGGGGCCGCCGTCCCGAGCCCGGCGGGCTTTGCGGCGGCCCTGCAGCCACATGCGGAGCCCCAGCAGGACCAGGGTCAGGAGCAGACTGAGGTAGGCGCAGGGCACAACCAGGGACCACAACAACCTGAGGAGGGGGAGACAAGAGCACCGTGAACCGGCTGTGGGTGGTCGTGACACCGATTAGCCTAGTAGCTGCTAGTGAGGCTAAAGTTAGCCGTCCGAGCGCCACAGAGACCCGGACTCGGTCTGAGTCAGAGGCTCGGTTCGTCTCAGGTCTAGACCTGGTTCCGAGCCGGGAGAGAGCGGCTGAGGAGACGTTTACCTCATTAAGTCGCAGAAACACAGGGATAAGTGGTGCTGGTGCTCGTGTCCTGCCATTTTGACAACACTACTGATGACGTTTCACTGCCGTCAGCTGACCCACAGCCCTCTCTGTGATTGGCTGAGCGTTTGTTTACCTGCACGTCATTGACACGTGACTTTTTAATTTTATTTATTTATTTATTTCAACACATTAAAATAAAAATGATGCTGTGGGAGCTATTTGGTGTTATTTAGTTTATTGTTTAGATTTCATTATTCTATTTTGATTTCATTATGATTAAATTTCTGTTAGTATTCTGTTAGTTTATTATTTTTGTAGTTTGGGTGTTTTGTTGTTATTTGTTTGTTTCATTTGGGCACGGTAGGAAGGCACCGTAGGTTATATAGGTAAGCGCA
>NW_019525035.1:834603-846572 GCF_002814215.2 Seriola lalandi dorsalis | reverse complement strand
CTAGACCTGGTTCCGAGCCGGGAGAGAGCGGCTGAGGAGACGTTTACCTCATTAAGTCGCAGAAACACAGGGAGAAGTGGTGCTGGTGCTCGTGTCCTGCCATTTTGACAACACTACTGATGACGTTTCACTGCCGTCAGCTGACCCACAGCCCTCTCTGTGATTGGCTGAGCGTTTGTTTACCTGCACGTCATTGACACGTGACTTTTTAATTTTATTTATTTATTTATTTCAACACATTAAAATAAAAATGATGCAAAGGAAATATAATAACATTTAAGAGACATTTGGTTTATTTTCATTTCTATAATTTTGATATGAAAAATAAGAAAACCTACAAATTATAATAATGATAAATAAATCCAAACAAAATAATTGTCTGTCTTTCCACTTAATGGTGGTTCTGGTTCTGGTCCTGGAGCCAGGCTGGTGGGAACTGGGAGTTGTGCTGGGAGCCATTATGGTTGTGAAGGAAGTCGCTGAGGCAAAAGGTGGGTGGTGGAGCTTGGAACCGCACATCTGCCAAAATACAGACTGAACTGTTATTATTATTATTATTATTGTTGTTAATAATAATAATAATAATTTAAGAAATACATAAAAACAGGAGATAATACAGATTCATAAATAATAGAAAAACCAACAAACAAACTAGTAAATAGCTCTTACAGCCACAACTATCAGATCTGACAAAAACTATTTTGGTCAGAGGACTAAAATTAAATCAAAATCAGGGGCTAAAATTATCACTGGATCACCACAGGATGAACAGTGGTTAATAGAGGAAGTTGTTGATGCAGTACGTGATATCACTAGTGATTATTAATGTGTTAAAATGCAGCTGCTGGTTGAGTTATATAAATCAATGCCACAGAGCAGCAGATCAACCTGACTGAAGGAGCTCCAGCAGCTGGTTCCTGGGGCGGGTTCGTGTTGGTTTACGGGGGAAACCCGCAGTGATTCTGTCCGTCAGTCGTTTGGAGGCGACGGGCAGCAGAGGTGTGGGTGGGGCTACCCTCGGTGCGGGGGTGTCAGCATCCTGCCTGCTGGGTCCCCTGGTACCTGCGCCGCCTTGATCCAGGGGCAGCGGCTGCATCACTGCGGTGAAGAGTGGTGACACCAGTAAGTGAAGTGGATGAAAGACTTGTTCTTGTTCACAGAATCTGACTGGATTATTGAGGTGAGCTCACCTGAAGGTCTGGGAGCAGGAGGGGTTTTCACAACAGGAGGGGTCCTTTTCGGGGCCAGGGGCCTCCGAAGAAGCCAGATGTGGTCAGAGGACATGATGTGGACTGATCATGTAGGTCATGTTGTACTTCTGAGAGTCAGGAGACAGGATGTGAAAGTACAGCAGAGTTTATTAATGTTCATATGAAGCTGCAAGGAAACACCAACAAAACTTCTCCTCTCTTCTCTGACCTCCTTTTCTCCAAATCCAGCTGTCGGATACTCGTTTGTCTCTGAGGTGAAGTGGAGTCAAAGTGTGAAGTCTCATGAAGTGTCGTGCAGCTGTGGAAGTTACTACAAGTTAGAGGTTTCACGCTGCTCCAGTTCAGTTCAGAGAGAAATACTTTTTTACTGCATTTACCTGCCAGCTGCTGTTAATACGACTTAACAGAGACTCTTCATACTAAATATATAATTAACAGATGGTGCAATTATATAGCTTAATCAATCACTAATCAACACCGTAGAGATTAGTTAAAATAGCAGGTTTGTTGTAAGATCAATTTAATTTAGTACAAATTATAGCACCCTAACCTTAGCCCTAACTAACCATAACCAGCTAACTCCGACTAACTAGTTGTTTGACTCGACTGAACAAATTAATCTTATTTAACTTAATATTTTATCAGTAAAAGGCTGAAGCTCGTTAATCAAATCACCCAGAATGAAGAAATAATAACAATCTTACTTGACAGATTTTTTCTTTTCGGTTTCTCTTTCAACAGACAGGCTCCTTAGCAACGGCCATAGCAACTGTCAACTCAAACACGTGTGTGTGTGTGTGTGTGTGTGTGTGTGTGTCCAGCCTCCGGACATGGAGGCCTCTTTACCTGTCTGTGTCTCTGCCTTTTGATCTGTCTCTATATACATGTCTGTCTTCACCTGTCTGACTCTTCACTACCTGTCTGCTTACCTGTCTATCTAACTGTTTACTTAACGGTACCGTTCTGTCTCTATATTTACACCCTTGTTTCTAACTAGGCTACCTGTCTATCTCAAGCTTCGACTGGCATCTCCAACTACCTGTCTGTCTCTAACCACCTGTCTGTGTCTCTGCCTGTTCATCTGTGTCTGTCTTTTAACTACCTGTCTTTCCACCTGTATTTCTTCAAAATAACTTCCTGTTTTTTTGATTGTTTTCCCTTGTGTCCTCCCAGCTACCTGTCTGTCTCTATATCTCTATAGCTTCTTTATCGACCCGTCTGTCTCTCTGCACACCTGTCTCTCTGGCTGCTTGAGTAGATGAATAAACCTCTTGATCAGATTATTGAGTCTGAATGGATGAAGTGGATTTGGTTTCTATTAACACCCCCACTCCTGAGAGACCTAAACCTCCCACCATCACAGTCCCGCTGACCCCTCTCAAACCCGGAAACATGTCACCAAAATTCCTTCAGACCAGGTTGCGAGGGTCACCTTGCCTTGAAGCCAGCGTGCATCGCCATATAAAGACAAAACCTTTCATTCCTGTTTCTGAAAGCGTTGTGTTGTCACTTCCTTCCTCGTAGATTTGAATACGTGCGTTGTCGCCCTGCTGTCGGTGCCTGTTGAGCAGCGAGCAGCACAGCAGCCACACGGACCAACTGAGGAACAGAGAGAGCGACAGAAACACAACAAGTAGTCCTCCACGCCCAGACATCACCAGCCTCCTCGCATCACCTCCCGGGTAAGGAAATATGAGTCCATGTGGCCTCCGAGCCATGCGGGTGTTCCCTGAAGGCATCGTGGTGGCGCGAGAAGCACCTGAGAGGGACTTTGATTTATTTTATTCTTGTTTGTGTGAAAGAGGAAGTGTAGAAAATACAAAGAGGAGAAGACAGAGTGTGTAACTGTGTTTGAAATCCACTGCTGTTGCATTAACTCTTGCTCAGACTAAATTTTCATAATCTAAACCCCGAGCTTCCGTCGCTGCTTCAACTTCTTGCTGCTCCGCTCGCAAATCATCCAGCTTCATAAAACAGCACCGGACAAACAAACCTACATTGTTTATGTTGAAAACTTTGTGAGTGTTTGATTTGAATCATTCAAACTTGTGTAAATGAGAAGAAGAGAGCAGTTAGCGGCAGCGCGAGGCCTGCAGGGGAACAGAGGAAGAAGAAGTTAAACCACTGCAACGAGCTGAAAAGGAAGTTTGTGGTTAGCTTCACTTCAACTGCAAAAAAAACTAAAAAACCCAGCGACAGGATGAAGAGAAGCTCAGATAGTACAGAAGATAGATACAGAAGAGTATTTCATTAGAGTTGAATCTCTTCATGTTGGTGGATGAAGGATGTGGAGCTGTAGCAGATCTGGTCAGGGGAACTCAAGCACGTGTCAGTCATGCTAATGAGGCTCAGCACATGCAAATCCCGCGGCGACGGCAGCGACCAAGGCCGCGCTGCTCAGAGAGGATCCCTCTGGTAGTGCAGAGCTTTGTCACATGACTTGGACTAGAGTCATGAATCTGGTGTCTCTATAAGACTCACAGTGATGTGTGACTTTAGCTTTATGATTTTATATCTTCTGAGACCACTTTCGCCACTGTGTCTTGTCACGTCATGATATCTTGAATCGCCACATTCAGATGTAAAGACGGTAAAAACAGGAAATACTCTGTGTGTTTAGTGAATAGCACAAACCAACGGCCTCTAACTCAACAAGAAAATACACACAACACCGAGACACAAACGATGATACAGTAAAAACGCAATACAATGACAGGACCATGAAACAGCCAGCAGCAGGTCTGTGGGTGAAGAGATCCACACGTCCATCCCCTCAGAAAAAGTCCAAATGAGGATTTACTAAAGGGCGCCTTACTTACAAAGTGGTTCACCTGGTTAACGAAAGGTAACGAAATGATGTGACAGTGATGAGATCTTATCAGCTTCTTGTCTAGTTTTTTAATTACTTGATTACTTTTTAAAACTAAAACACACACACCTAAAAAGATCTTGTTATTACGTCATTTCTGTAAATTTACTGAACTGTCACTTTGTTCCTCGTGACTTGTGTGAGGGAAACTTTGATGTACTGATGGAACAAGTCGTGAAGTTAAGAGCGTCATCGATCTGACGTTAAGGCAGGTGAGAAGAGGACGAGGACGTTGTCGTGTGGGGAGGAGAGGAGAGATCTGGCCTGATTGACTCGAGTTAAACTCGTGTGTAAACTGTTTCTCTGTTCGTACGTAAAGCTCATATTAAAGAGCACCTTCACCTGATTTCACCTGTTGGACTAAGACAAAGTGAAGACAGGTTTCTTCCTTCGCACCTGTAAAACAAAGACTTTGTCCCACTTCTGGATAAAGCTGCTAAACAACACTTCACCCGTGATAAAACTTTGTGGAGGAAGCCAGTCTGCAAGTCCAGATGTAAGAAGACATTTAAGTTGAAAATGTAGAAAAGTTGCTGCCTTGTCTTGAGTGGTAGTTTGTGTCCTTGCAGAGCAGTTTTTAGGGATTATGGGAGAGAAGCATCATCATACAGGGCTCTGCCTTCTTAGTGACATCAGGCTACTGCCCATCGAGCTCCATCAGCTTTGTCCTCTGTTTTAAGACCTTAAAGCTGCATTACGTGATTTATTTTGTACCACTAGGAGGCAGAAAGACTCACTGACCCATCATGCATTTGGAGTTGTGTTTCTGGTCACTATTCCCTCTCTTTTAGCTCTGGTTTGGTCTCCAGCAGCTCCTGAGGGAAATATCTGGCTCCCAGAAGCTAAAGATGATGCTAAGCTTGTTAGCTGCTGTAAACAGTCTGAGGGACCGTAAACAAGAGCTAACAGAGGTAGCAGCAGTAGCTGTTGATTCTCAGTGGGATCAGCACTGCCAACAACACTTCTGCATTACTCAGAGAAATTTGACTCAATATTAAAATAAAACAACAAAACAACCTTTAAGCATTTTTAACTTTGATACAGATGTGAGTTACAGATAAACTGATGGATTCATCTTCCCATCACACATTCCCATCATCGTCACCTGTAACTCCTTCCTCTGTGTTGGAAACAATTTGGATGAAGAGAAGTTTTCTTTTGTTTTTGTTGTTTTGACGGTTTATTTACATAAAAACAAACCTCCATAGTTCCACAGTTAGTTCCTGTGAAAACATCAGAGTCTGGCATCAGGCCATAGGAGATTTCTCACCAGACAGGTTTGAATGCAGGGATCTGTGAACTTCATTTTACTATAGCTGCGTTTCCAAGAGAGAATATTTGTTGTTTGTTATCTCTGGGAACCAGTCAGCTCATGTTCACACAACAGTAGCAGATTCAAACACACTTTAATTTGCATTTTCTTTTCAAGATGTTCAGGAAATTTGCTTAAAATTTGTGCCACATTTGGATGGAAGCTTCCCTGGTGGTGGTTTGATTCCCAGTAAAGCCTGGGTGGCTGCAGGGCTGCAACTAACAAATACCCATTAATAACTTCACCGAGCCCAAAGCGACGTCTTTAAATGTCTCATTTTATCTAAAATATTCAAAGCACAGTGAAATAAAAGAGAAAAGAAACAGATCATCTTCATTTTAGAGGCTGGAAACAACAAATATTTGGTTTAAAGTGTGAAATGAATCTTTAAATTAATGGTGATTAATTTTATATGCATTGATTAATCAGTGAATCCTGTGCATTGATAAATAAAAATCGTTTATATGTTTATTTAATTGGATTTCCATTAGTTTCTGTAGCAGTTGCTAATCCTCTGCATGTAAAAAGATGTGCAAATAAAACATGAATTAACCATGAAATCCAAGAGAAAAAGAGAAAAATTAAAATAAAAAAAGCAGCAAATATTAATAAAATACAACCAAATTAAAAAAAACAGTAATTGGTTCAAATTCCTTGTTATAATATAAAAGAAATTAAAAGCAAAGACAAAAGAAAAAATAATTACAACAACACAGGTACAAGCTCACAACCGACGCTGAAGGTTGATAACTTGGACAGAAAAGGTGAAAGAGAAGCTCAGAGCAGCAGCTCAGTGACATCTGCACCTAAAGTGTCAGAGTGACTCATTCGGCCACATTTAGGCTCCAGGAGACGCAGAGCTGAATTCATCAGAGCCAAGTTTCATTTCTGCTTCTGAGCTGCAGAGACACTGAAGTCACTTCTCACTTCTGCCACGAGCCACGACACAGATAAGACGGACGTCCTTAAAAATAATCTCCGAATCTATGTACACGTCCTTTAAAACCTCATGTTTGATCTCATGAAGATAAACTTCAGCTGTTTTACATCAAAATTCGATTATTTGTGTTTTTTAAAACATTAGTATGAAAAGTCATAATTTTAACAACATGTAAAAGTGTCTGTGCTTCAGTGGGAGGAAGCGGGTGTTGGAGGTTTACCCAGAGTTCACTGTGGTCTGAGCAGCCGCCCAGTCATTCTGTCTTCTTCTATACTTTTTAAATGCTGATACATTCTGAATAAATCAATGGGGGGTTTGTTCAGTTCAGTTCATGTTTGTAGAGTTCAAAAAGTCTGAGGACTATTTTCTTTTTTTTAATTCATGTGCAGTGAATTAGTAATGTGTGTGCATGAGGCGTTACTGTAACAGCTGAAGTCGTAGGTTGTCACTGATGTGCCTGAATAAATACTGAATTATATAAACAAATGCTGAATTATATCAACAAACACTGAATTATATCAACAAATGCTGAATTATATCAACAAACACTGAATTATATCAACAAATGCTGAATTATATCAACACTGAATTATATCAACAAATACTGAATTATATCAACAAATGCTGAATTATATCAACAAACACTGAATTATATCAACAAATGCTGAATTATATCAACACTGAATTATATCAACAAATGCTGAATTATATCAACACTGAATTATATCAACAAATGCTGAATTATATCAACACTGAATTATATCAACAAATGCTGAATTATATCAACACTGAATTATATCAACAAATACTGAATTATATAAACAAATGCTGAATTATATCAACAAATGCTGAATTATATCAACAAATACTGAATTATATCAACAAATGCTGAATTATATCAACAAATACTGAATTATATCAACAAATGCTGAATTAGTTCCCTCATATTAAAATCATCTTGACTTCTCCTTCATTACATTTGTCTGTGCTTCCTCATTCTTTTTATACAGCTGTGATGCTGCATTGGATTTTACAGTGATACTGTCCAGTATCAGTGTTAGAGGGCAACAAATAGACAGAATATCATTAACTCTGACTTTACCCTCCAGCTTCATACAGACACAGGCAGAAATATATGAGGTGATGTTTCTCTTCTAAGTAATTTTTCCTCCAGCAGAGCAGGAAGTTTAATCGCTCATCTTGAAGCTCGAAGTCAGTCTTTGTGGTTTAAAATGTCCTCTTCAGGTCTTTCTCAATGCTGTACGTGTTTGTGTGTGTGTGTGTGTGTGAGCATATGTGTGTCTGTGTTTGTGTGTGTGTGTGTGTGTGTGTGAGCATATGTGTGTCTGTATGCGTGTGTGTGTGTGTGTGTGTGTGTGTGTTTGTTGGCACCAGTTCACATTTTACTCTACCAAATAAGGATCTGCAAACGCACAGTTAAAGTGAATCATGAGAAGCTGTAATAAAATGTCTGTGTCATGTGATCAGCTTCTTCTCAGAGTTGCTTCACTCTTCTTCAGCTGTTTCCTTCCTTCACAGACACAAAGCTCAACATCTGTGTCGAGCTGTACTTAACTTAACAACCACAAAATGATGGCTGCAATTCACTTAATATAACGTATAACATCTTGTTTTAGAGCTCAAAAATTCAGCCGATCAATCAGTCGATTGATAAGAATAATTTACTTTTTCTTGGACGTTTGAAGATGTCACCTTCAGTTCAGTTACATTTTTGACAATGTTTTAATGTTTCTTAGACAAAAAGAAGAATCTAAAAAGAGATATAAGATTAATATCATGTTGATCCAGTTTTATTGGAGACAGAGTTTGTTTTTCTTTAAAATGCTTTATGGGTTTTCATCCAATTAATCGATATTTACAGAAACTTCAGAAAGATGTTGATTTAAGCCGCAGTCCTGTGGGAAACTCAGTAAATGATCCTGATTTATTATTGATCATATCCACCCTCCATTATTACATCACTCTGGATGAAATCTATTGTTTGGATTCAGTAACTGTGACAGGAATCATTGGTCTCATTTCTATTTAATTACTTGTTTGTTATTTTATATGGAGAACCACAAGTGTCACGGAAATAAGTAATAAAAATTTCATTAATTAATAACTAATTGTACAATACAAATGTGCAGAAATAAATGTGTTTGCAAATGTATTTATTTATAATAGATATACTAAATTACAAAGTAATTAATTGTTGGATTTTTAAAAGAGCAATTATGAAATTAATTTACAAATCAAATATTAATCTATCAATAAATAGTTTAAATTAAAGAAAGGTTTATAAAAACAACATAAAACAGTTGATAAGTACATGAATGAACTCATAAGTTTAAAAAGAGGAAAAATTAAATTTAAATAACTGGATCCACAAAATGAATTAGGATACAGATTTTAATCAGGCGTTTAAAAGAGCAGTTTCCTTTTCATTTGCATGTCCATTTCCTCACTGCTTTTCCTCTTCCTAATAGAAATAATATCTGTGACACTTTGGGACTCGTGCTGGTGAAACAAGGTAAAAAATGCAAATCAGCCACGAGATGTGACGAGTCTCAGTTTTCTTAGATTAAAAATATTTATTCAGCGACTCCAAACATGAGAAACATCATATAATCTGATGAACTAATGATGAATCCCAGAAAAGTTTATAATTAATGGTCTCAGACACTGAGATGCTCCAATCTTCTCGATTGGAGCCATGAGTTATTAATAAATCCAGTTTATCAGTCATTACATTTACTGTATCAGATTATTTGTTAACTAACTTCCCTCCATACGTTTGTCCAGCAGTCAGAGAGCTGCAGGTTACCTGTGCAGGTGCTCAGATCTTATTACACACACCAATAACAAGCAGAGGAACACTATGAGTCTCTGTGAGACAGGAAGTGCCGCAGAAGCAGGAAGTGTTCGACCAGCAGAAGTGAGAACTGTCAGCAGTTTGCATCAGGAGATAAACATCTCTAGGTTCCTCCTTTTCTGCACCACTCAGTCTGACAGTCCCGTCTCGTCAGCACTGGACTTTTAATTTGACGGTGTTGTTTTTTTTGTTTTTTTTTGTCAGTTTCAGGTTCCCAACATGGCCGCCACCCCCGCGCAGATCTCTCCAGAGGAACTGGAGGAACTTAGAGAAGCTTTCGCAAAGATCGGTGAGAGAACTAAGAGTTTTCAGACGTGACATTATCAACACTGACCAGGTTGAATGTGCGTTCAAAAAGTGCGTCGTCTCTGGTATGAAAATAGTATTAAAGTTATGTTTTCTTGCTCCCTGTCGGTGACCTCTGACCCCTCCGTCCTCCTCCAGATGTGGACAACAATGGATTCATCAGCAAAGCCGAGCTGACCGAGCTCTTCAGAGCCGCTAACCTGGCGCTGCCCGGGTACAGGGTCCGAGAGATCGTCCAGGAGCTGACCAAGACCAGCGACCAGCTCTCCTTCGACGAGTTCACTCAGGTGAGGTCACAGGTCAAAGGTCACTGACCAGCTGATGGTTCGAAGAAGAAGCTGTTTCTTGAAATAAAAGGAAACTGACAACTTGTAGCTTAAAGTTTAATTTTAAAAATTTAACAATTCATCATCTGCCTGGACAGAATTGAATTAATTCCACATTTTCTCCAAGTATTTAGTTTATTCAGTTGGTGAAAGAAAATCACTCACCTCGTCTGTTCTCACGTTTAAGAATAAATATTCAGTAAAATGTCATAAACTCACTTTCTGTTTCCTTTTGAATGAAACTGTTTGTGTCTCTGATGAAATAGGGAAGCGGTAGGAGAAGTACTCAGATATTTTACTGAAGTAAAAGCACCAATACAAGAATGTAAAAGTACATCATTACAAAGTAAAAGTCCTGCATTCAAACTCTCCTACTTTATTAAAGTACAGAAGTCCCACCAGCTTCATGTGTTTGAAGGAACACACCAGACTGTTTCAGTGCAGACTGTAAATAACAACTGATTTAACTGATTTAGATCATTAGTTGTAATAATATTAATAAACAATGTGTCTCCACCTTCAGATCGTCCACAGCCTGAAGAGCAGCGAGGTGGCGAAGACCTTCAGGAAGGCCATCAACAAGAAGGAGGGAATCTGTAGCGTGGCAGGAACCTCAGAGCAGTCCGGCACCCAGCACTCCTACTCAGGTCTGTAGACACACACACACACACACACACACACACACACACACACACACACACACACACACACAATCAGACCAGAAGAGATGAGGTTAGATTAGATTAAAACCATATTAACGACATAGCGACACCTGAGCACGACTTTAACAGTAAGAAGAAGAACGACCAATGAAAAGTGACAAAGTGACATATATTTTTAATTAAAGCAAAAACTTGATGCTACAATTAATTTAAAGATTTAGAGAGAAATTAATTATTTTTTACTCAAAGTAAATGAATGAAGACGAACAGGAGAAAATAAAACACATCTCTCATTGATGTTTGATTGTTGCTGTTAAAATGACTGTTATACACAAAAGATGTTATAATGTTTATCTGTGTTTGAAACTCAATGAAAGTGGAAAAGAAAATATAAAAACTTCACACAGCTGGTAAACTCATTGATTGACATTCATTGATTAACGCAGGTTTTGTGGGGCGACGGTTGGGAGGTCAGAGGTCGGGGGAAATGGCCGACGTAGACGAGGAGTGATGTGACGTGGTTTTTCTTGTGTCCGCAGAGGAGGAGAAAGTGGCCTTTGTGAACTGGATCAATAAAGCTCTGGAGAAGGACGGCGACTGTAAACACGTTCTGCCGATGGATCCCAACAACAACGACCTGTTCACCGCCATGGGAGACGGGATCGTCCTCTGGTACTTTTCATTTAAAACTAATCGATTAATATCAAAGTCATGAGGGCTCATCAGCTGATGTAACGACCTGGTTTGATTTCTCCTGTCAGTAAGATGATCAACCTGTCCGTCCCCGACACCATCGACGAGAGAACCATCAACAAGAAGAAGCTCACACCTTTCACCATCCAGGTGAGGAGGAGGACCAGAGTGGTCTTCAGTCTGATCACACTGTTCCCTGCTCAGTCTATAAGCCCCAGTCTTTACACCCTGTGTCGTGGTCTTGGGTCTGACAGGAGAACCTGAACCTGGCTCTGAACTCGGCGTCGGCCATCGGCTGCCACGTGGTGAACATCGGAGCTGAGGACCTGAAGGAGGGCAGGCAGCACCTGGTCCTGGGTCTGCTGTGGCAGGTCATCAAGATCGGACTGTTTGCCGACATCGAGCTGAGCAGGAACGAAGGTGTGTGTGTGTGTGTGTGTGTGTGTGTGTGTGATTAAATCAGGTGTTTCTAATAATCTCTCCAGCGTGATTCACATATATATATTAGGAACATAGAGACTGAAAGCTGCAAAATAGATATATTATAATCTGTGTTTGTGTGTGTGTGTGTGTGTGTGTGTGTGTGTGTGTGCAGCTCTGATCGCTCTGCTGCGTGATGGAGAGAGTCTGGAGGATCTGATGAAACTGTCCCCCGAGGAGCTGCTGCTGCGTTGGGCCAACTATCACCTGGAGCAGGCCGGCTGCGGCAAGATCAACAACTTCAGCTCCGACATCAAGGTGAACACACACACACACACAGACACACACACACACA
>NW_019525035.1:834068-834583 GCF_002814215.2 Seriola lalandi dorsalis | reverse complement strand
GCATGCACCTGGGTGGGCAAATGGTTTTTTACCGGAGCGGGAGAGGCACAGGAATTTTTCTTTGTTCTGTGTTTGCTTGTTATCCGATTAAATAAATCACGTTTTTTGTTGAAAATTGAAAGTCGTTTGGACTTCATGCTTTCTCCCATCCGTGTACACCACAACCCACGGTGCAAAAGTGGCCTTTTGAGTTTTTTATGATTTAAAGTTTGATTAGAAATTTTTCGTTGCTTTTGTGGACAAACGGCCACTACAGATGCAAAGGAAATATAATAACATTTAAGAGACATTTGGTTTATTTTCATTTCTATAATTTTGATATGAAAAATAAGAAAACCTACAAATTATAATAATGATAAATAAATCCAAACAAAATAATTGTCTGTCTTTCCACTTAATGGTGGTTCTGGTTCTGGTCCTGGAGCCAGGCTGGTGGGAACTGGGAGTTGTGCTGGGAGCCATTATGGTTGTGAAGGAAGTCGCTGAGGCAAAAGGTGGGTGGTGGAGCTTGGAAC
>NW_019525035.1:829819-834048 GCF_002814215.2 Seriola lalandi dorsalis | reverse complement strand
GGGGGGGTGGGTGGGGGGTGTGTGCTGTCCTCTATAAGAGCAACACACATTCATCCAGATCTGGTCGTTCTTGGTCATTTTACTAAATTTAATGGGGATCTAAGCAGAAAACATTTGATCTGTTCCAATCAAACCAAAGTTAATTAATCCCATAAATTAATATTTGGCAGTTTATAACTTTGGTTTCATAAAATCTGGCTGCATGATTTCTTCTGTTAAAGGCCCCTCCACCACCTCAGTCTGCAGATGTTCTCTGTGATAACGGCTTGTGTTTGTGTTGCAGGACTCGAGGGCGTACTACAACCTCCTGGACCAGGTGGCACCTAAAGGAGACGAGGAGGGAATCCCCCCCATCGCCATCGACACGTCAGGACTCAGGGTGAGAGGCTCTGAAGTCATGAGGAGAAATCAGGGATCATGATCAGACAGTTTAAAGAACAGTTCAACATTTTGGGAAATACACTTGTTGAACTGTAATTATTTATGTATTGTATTTATTTAAATTACGGCTGCAACTAACAGTTATTTTTACGTTTTTTAATTATTTTCCTTTTTGTTTGCTATAAAATGTCAGAAAAGAAACAAAAACCAATATCCTCTGTAAACTATCAATACTTTAAAGCTCCATATTTTCTTCTTCTTCTGTGTTTTATTTGAAGTGTTGATCCATGAGAAGATATAAAAACCATCTCAGTGTAGTTTTACGTCTTCAAATAAAAATAAAGCAGATTTCAGGTAAAAACACTCAGAGAAACCAAATCCTGCAAGGTTTGGATGGTGGGTCCAGGTGGGCGGGGCTTGGTGACTGCTTTGTTGTGACATCACAAAGTTCCAGAAGTCCTGACGGCTGGTTTTAAGGCTCAGTTTCTGAATACAGGCTGTGTGCATTTCTCTGTGGACTGAGGCTTTGATACTTTCACAGTATTAATATAGAAGCTAGAGCTGATCTATAATCACACTACACATGGACACAGACCTTTACACTGGAGGAGCTTTAAAGAGCCATAATGGAGGATGATAAAGATAAGCAGTGGTTCCTCAGTGTGTTGACGTCGTCCTCGTCGTCTCTCTGCAGGAGAAAGAAGACCTGAAGCGCGCTGAGTGCATGCTGGACCAGGCCGACCGGCTCGGCTGCAGACAGTTCGTCATGCCGGCGGACGTCGTCCGGGGAAACCCGAAGCTCAACTTGGCTTTTGTCGCCAATCTGTTCAACAAGTACCCGGCTCTGAAGAAACCAGAGAACCAGGACATCGACTGGAGCTCCATCGAAGGTGAGTCCAGAAAACCAGTCCAGGTCTCACCTCGGACTTCTGACCTTTAATCTTCTGTAAACCTCTTGTTTGTGTTTTCCCTCCAGGTGAAACCAGGGAGGAGCGAACCTTCAGGAACTGGATGAACTCACTGGGGGTCAACCCTCGAGTCAACCACCTCTACATGTAAGAACTCACCGCTTTTATTGATCAGCTTCATCAACATCAGCGGCTCCATGCACAACACACAGTCAGTGTATCCTCATCCATCATGATGAACACTCATGATGATTCAGCCTTCGGCACTAAGACAAGGGTCTGAGGAACTGAGGCAGTGACACACTTCCTGTCTTTAAAAACATAAGAGGAAGCAACATGGAGCCCGACGTACTGCAGAGGAAAGGTCATGTGATGTGTGTCACTCTGCGGTCTAATGTGAAATGTGTGTGTGTGTGTGTGTGTGTGTGTGTGTGTGTGTGTATTCCAGAGACATTGATGACGCCCTGGTGATCTTCCAGTTGTACGAGAAGATCAAGGTTCCAGTGGACTGGGACCGAGTCAACAAGCCTCCCTACTCCAAACTGGGCAGCAACATGAAGAAGGTACGACGTCGTCTCAGACGAAGCTTCAGACGTGAAGGAGGGAAAAAAGTTCAGCTGATAAACAACGTTTAGAGTTTAGCCCTAAAATGAGCCACAGTATCTACGATCTGAAGGTGAACTGTCCAACATTTTACCAAGACACCAGATGTTGATTTCATCTGGGTTCAGAAACCAAGTCCAGGACTGAGAAGACAGAACTGACTCATGATTTATACAAATCAACTCAGCTGTAATTAAACTACAGTTTAAACAGCATTTCCAAACCTATTTCAACTCATGTCCCACTTGAAAATCTCAACAACATCCGACCCTGTAACAATACAGAGGTCAAATAGTATGTTCTCAGAGCTCTTTTTATTCTAATGATAACGATCGAACATTCAGGACTGAACAGAGAGCAGAAGAAACATGCAGGAAGATCAACTTTTCTTTCTTGTTTTTGGGTAGAGACTCATCATCTGTCTCTTAACTCTTTCCTTTTAATTCTTCCTGTTGCTAACCAGATATTTCATTTCTCTAGTTTTTACCATATAGATGTAATCTGCTGACACGCCATCAAACTGAGATAGTTTTACTTTTAATGGAGTATTTTCAAACTGATGTAGTAACAGATCTCAGATCAGTACTTGTTCCAGCGCTGAGTCTTTGTTCTTGGTTCCAGCTGGAGAACTGTAACTATGCAGTGGAGCTGGGGAAGAAGGAGGCCAAGTTCTCCCTGGTGGGCATCGCGGGTCAGGACCTGAACGCAGGGAATCGAACCCTCACTCTTGCCCTGCTGTGGCAGCTCATGAGACGGTAATGACACTTCACCACCTGTAACTCTCTCTTAGAGAAATAAACATCTGAGTATCAACAGGTTTGAAAGTGGCTCTGAGAGGTTTGTGAAGTCAGACTGGACGCACAGCAGATCAGATCAATTATTACAAAGCACTGAATCCAGTTCCCCAAAGTCTGATGGAATGAAATAGGAATATCAGGATGATACATGTATTATTGTAAGAAGGTGCCTCCTCACACTGAACGCCGTCTGCTCCCTCAGGTACACCCTGAACATCCTGGAGGACCTGGGCGACGGTCAGAAGGTGACCGACGACACAATCGTGTCCTGGGTCAATGATGTGCTCACGCAGGCTGGAAAACCCACCATCTCCAGCTTCAAGGTAGAGGACGCTGCACGGTCACAGAGACGGTCACTGACATCTCTGACTTTAACAGGAAGTGACTCGTTTTAACCGAGAGGAGACGATGACATCACCAGTCAGATTTCAGACGGTGTCAAAACCAAATACATTTTATAAACTTGTGACCACAGATCCCATGACATCTCATTTTAACGCCTCAGTTAAATATCTCCTGATTCAATTGTTATAAAACTATAGTTTAATTCATCTAATGCAGTATTTCATTCAGAGTGATGCTTCATTTAAATGTGTTTGTTGTTGTAGAGAAACAACAGGTTTAAACTGTGACTGGACTCAAACACATTTAATCACAGCTCCGTATAAAAACCTTGAAATTGTCACTTTAAAAAACATTGCAGCATCTGCAACATTTCCAGCTTCCTGATGAGATGTGTATATTAAGTTTTACAGGTGTATGTTTATCAGTGACATTAACATGTGTTTACTACTGACTGCTTTCATGTTAAAGCTGAAACACATTGTGAGGTAGACAGGTTCATCTGTGGATTTCATCATCACAGATTCAACACTGGCAGAATAAATCAATAAACTCTTCTCTGTGTGTGTGTGTGTGTGTGTGTGTGTGTGTGTGTGTGTGTGTGTGTGTGTGTAGGACGGGTCAATCGGCAGCAGCATGCCAGTCCTGGACCTGATCGATGCCATCCAGCCCGGATCGATCAGATACGACCTGCTGAAGACAGAAGACCTGACTGACGAGGAGAAACTCAACAACGCAAAGTATGAGCAGATTTTTTTTATTAATTACTAATCATACGATACTTTGAAGTTTTTTTTAACGTTTTTAGGCCTTACTACACTGTGAGGTTTTTTTTTATACGTATTTATGCCTTACTATACTATGATGTTTTTTTGACATTTTTATGCCTTACTCTACTGTGACATTTTTTGACTTTTTGATGCCTTACTATACTATGACATTTTTTTAAATGTTTTTATGCCTTACTAAACTATGACTAACTATGACATTTTTATGACTTTTTTCTGCCTTAATATAATATGACGTTTTTATGACTTTTTGTGACTTACTATACTATGACGTTTTTATGCTTTATTATCATGTGACATTTTTTTACATTTTTATGCCTTACTATACTATGACTTTTTTTTTGACGTTTTTATGCCTTACTATACTATGACATTTTTTTTTTACTATACCATGACATTTTTTTGACATT
>NW_019525035.1:826714-828741 GCF_002814215.2 Seriola lalandi dorsalis | reverse complement strand
GCTTTATTATCATGTGACATTTTTTTACGTTTTTATGCCTTACTATACTATGACATTTTTTTTTACGTTTTTATGCCTTACTATACTATGACTTTTTTTTTTACGTTTTTATGCCTTACTATACTATGACTTTTTTTTAACGTTTTTATGCCTTACTATACTAAGACATTTTTATGCTTTATTATCAAGTGACATTTTTTTACGTTTTTATGCCTTACTATACTATGACATTTTTTTACGTTTTTATGCCTTACTATAATATGACTTTTTTTAACGTTTTTATGCCTTACTATACTATGACATTTTTATGCTTTATTATCATGTGACATTTTTTTACGTTTTTATGCCTTACTATACTATGACTTTTTTTTTTCGTTTTTATGCCTTACTATACTATGACGTTTTTTAAAACGTTTTTATGCCTTACTATACTATGACGTTTTTTAAAACGTTTTTATGCCTTACTATACTATGACTTTTTTTTTACGTTTTTATGCCTTACTATACTATGACTTTTTTTTAACGTTTTTATGCCTTACTATACTAAGACATTTTTATGCTTTATTATCAACTGACATTTTTTTACGTTTTTATGCCTTACTATACTATGACATTTTTTTACGTTTTTATGCCTTACTATAATATGACTTTTTTTTAACGTTTTTATGCCTTACTATACTATGACATTTTTATGCTTTATTATCATGTGACATTTTTTTACGTTTTTATGCCTTACTATACTATGACTTTTTTTTTTTCGTTTTTATGCCTTACTATACTATGACGTTTTTTAAAACGTTTTTATGCCTTACTATACTATGACGTTTTTTAAAACGTTTTTATGCCTTACTATACTATGACTTTTTTTTTACGTTTTTATGCCTTACTATACTATGACTTTTTTTTAACGTTTTTATGCCTTACTATACTAAGACATTTTTATGCTTTATTATCAAGTGACATTTTTTTACGTTTTTATGCCTTACTATACTATGACATTTTTTTACGTTTTTATGCCTTACTATAATATGACGTTTTTTAAAACGTTTTTATGCCTTACTATACTATGACGTTTTTTTTTACGTTTTTATGCCTTACTATACTATGACATTTTTTTTTACGTTTTTATGCCTTACTATACTATGACATTTTTTTTTACGTTTTTATGCCTTACTATACTATGACTTTTTTTTAACGTTTTTATGCCTTACTATACTATGACTTTTTTTTTTTTTACGTTTTTATGCCTTACTATACTATGACTTTTTTTTTACGTTTTTATGCCTTACTATACTATGACATTTTTTTTTACGTTTTTATGCCTTACTATACTATGACTTTTTTTTTACGTTTTTATGCCTTACTATACTATGACTTTTTTTTTTTCGTTTTTATGCCTTACTATACTATGACTTTTTTTTACGTTTTTATGCCTTACTATACTATGATATTTTTATGCTTTATTATCATGTGACATTTTTTTATGTTTTTGTGCCTTACTATACTATGACGTTTTTGCGCCTTAATATACTATGCCGTTTTTTGACGTTTGTATGCCTTCATATACTTTGACGTTTTTTTACCTTACTATATTGTGACGTTTGTTGACATTTTGATGCCTTACTATACTTTGACATTTTTATGACTTACTATACTATGATGTTTTTTTAAACTTTTTTAGTCCTTACTATACTATGACTTTTTTTTTTACGTTTTTATGCCTTACTATACTATGACATTTTTTTAAACATTTTTATGCCTTACTACACTATGACGTTTTTTTTTAAACGTTTTTATGCCTTACTATACTATGACATTTTTTTTTACGTTTTTATGCCTTACTATACTATGACTTTTTTTTTTTCGTTTTTATGCCTTACTATACTATGACGTTTTTTAAAACGTTTTTATGCCTTACTATACTATGACATTTTTATGCTTTATTATCATGTGACATTTTTTTACGTTTTTATGCCTTACTATACTATGACTTTTTTTTTTTCGTTTTTATGCCTTACTATACTATG
>NW_019525035.1:824117-825973 GCF_002814215.2 Seriola lalandi dorsalis | reverse complement strand
TATGCCTTCATATACTTTGACGTTTTTTTACCTTACTATATTGTGACGTTTGTTGACGTTTTTATGCCTTACTATACTGTGAAGTTTTTTGACGTTTTGATGCCTTACTATACTTTGACATTTTTATGACTTACTATACTATGATGTTTTTTTAAACTTTTTTATGCCTTACTATACTATGACTTTTTTTTTTACGTTTTAATGCGTTACTACACTATGACGTTTTTTTTAAACGTTTTTATGCCTTACTACACTATGATGTTTTTTTTTAAACTTTTTTATGCCTTACTATACTATGACTTTTTTTTTTACGTTTTTATGCCTTACTATACTATGACTTTTTTATGCTTTATTATCATGTGACATTTTTTTACGTTTTTATGCCTTACTATACTATGACTTTTTTTTGTTACGTTTTTATGCCTTACTATACTATGACGTTTTTTAAAACGTTTTTATGCCTTACTATACTATGACGTTTTTTAAAACGTTTTTATGCCTTACTATACTATGACGTTTTTTTAAACGTTTTTATGCCTTACTATACTATGACATTTTTTTTTACGTTTTTATGCCTTACTATACTATGACTTTTTTTTTTACGTTTTTATGCCTTACTATACTATGACTTTTTTTTACGTTTTTATGCCTTACTATACTATATTTTTATGCTTTATTATCATGTGACATTTTTTTACGTTTTTGTGCCTTACTATACTATGACGTTTTTGCGCCTTAATATACTATGCCGTTTTTTGACGTTTGTATGCCTTCATATACTTTGACGTTTTTTTACCTTACTATATTGTGACGTTTGTTGACATTTTGATGCCTTACTATACTTTGACATTTTTATGAATTACTATACTATGATGTTTTTTAAAACTTTTTTATGCCTTACTATACTATGACTTTTTTTTTTACGTTTTAATGCCTTACTACACTATGACGTTTTTTTTTAAACGTTTTTATGCCTTACTATGCTATGACATTTTTATGCCTTACTGTACTATGACATTTTTATGCCTTACTATCATGTGACATTTGTTGACATTTTTATTCCTAACTATACTATGACATTTTTATGCCTTACTATACTGTGACGTTTTTTGACTTTTTGATGCCTTAATATACTATGATGTTTTTTTGACGTTTTTATTCTTTACCAAACTATGACGTTTTTATATCTTACTATACCATGACATTTTATGACTTTTTTTATGCCATACTTTACTATGACATTTTTATGTCTTATTATACTATGACCTATTTGAGGTTTTGATGCCTTACTGTACTAAAACATTTTATTTTTTACATTTTTATGCCATCCTATACATATATATATTTTTTGACGTTTTTATTCGTTACGATACTATGACATTTTCATTCCTTACTATAGTATGACGTTTTTATTTCTTACTATACTATGACATTTGTATGCCTTACTATATTATATTTTATGCCTTAATATACTATGACGTTTTTTTTACTTTTGGTGCCTTACTATACTATGACGTTTTTATGCCTCAATATAATATGACGTTTTTTGACATTTTTATGCCTTACTATACTATGATATTTTTATGCCTTACTAAACTATGACGTTTTTATGACTTTTTTCTGCCTTAATATAATATGACGTTTTAATGACTTTTTTTTGCCTTACTATACTATGACGTTTTTATGCCTTAATATACTATGACGTTTTTTGACGTTTGTATGCCTTATTATACAATGAAAATTTTATGCCTTACTATACTGTGACATTTTTTGACTTTTTGTGCCTTACTATACTATGATTGTTCTTGACTATTTTGTGCCTGAATATATTATAACTTTTTTACACCTTACTATAC
>NW_019525035.1:821750-823858 GCF_002814215.2 Seriola lalandi dorsalis | reverse complement strand
TTTTTGACATTTTTATGTCTTATTATACTATGATGTTTTCATGAATTTTTATGCCTTACTATACTATGATGTTTTCATGACTTTTTTATGCCTTAATATAATATGGCGTTTTTACAACTTTTTGTGTCTTATTATACTATGACCTATTTGACGTTTTGATGCCTTACTGTACTAAAACTTTTTCTTTTTTTTTACATTTCTATGCCATCCTATACTATGTTTTTGACGTTTTTATGCCTTACTATACTATGACATTTTCATTCCTTACTATACTATGACGTTTTAATTCCTTACTATACTATGACATTTGTATGCCGTACTATATTATATTTTATGCCTTACTATACTATGACGTATTTGACGTTTTGATGCCTTAATATACTATAACATTTTTATGCATTTGTTACGCTCCAGTCTAGGGGAATGGGAGCACAACGAAAAAGTACAAGGATGTTTTCCGTCCTGGTCCCAAATACCAAAGTCACAACACTGAAATGCAATGCAATGATGTACTTTATTGTCACCAAAAACAAAGAAGCAACTGCAGGTTGAACCAAGGCCAAAGCAACAGACAAAAGAAACTTTCTCCTCAAAAAGTGTTGGCTAACACTAGGTGAAAACAAATGAAAGAAAAGACAGTGACTAAACCTAACTACATAGGATAAAGCAAAACTGAAAATATATCAGTTCACCCCTACAGATTCAGGGGTTTTTAAGAAGTGGATCAATCTTTTCACAACACCACAACAAACCCAAAATTATTTATTAATACTCACACCGGCACTATAGGCAGGACAAAAGGTTACAAATAATACACAGAGAACAGAAGTCACATGTTCTTTGGACGCCGGGGACAGAGCCGGGATGCTGCTGTCAGGTCTGTCACTGAAGCACGGTAGAGCACAAGCATTTTGAAATGCAGGTAATTAGACAGCCAACCAGCAGCCGCCACTTCTCCGGTCAGGCACATGAATTCAGCCAGTCAGGAGTGACCTACAGGAGGGGAATTCGAGGCTTCTAGCATGAAAGGAGCACTCACTCTCACACAAATAAACACACTCTACACAGTCAGACAGGAAAAAAACTGGACCTGAATTAATAATACGACCAGGGTTGTAACAGCCTTACAATACTATGACCTTTTTATGACTTTTTGTGCCTTACTATACTATGACGTTTTTATGGCTTCATATACTATGACCTTTTTTTTTTAAATGTTTTTATGGCTTAATATAATATGATATTTTTTGACGTTTTTATGCCTTAATATACTATGATTGTTCTTGACTATTTTATGCCTGAATATATTTTAACTTTTTTACACCTAACTATACTATGACCTTTTTATGACTTTTTGTGCCTTATTATACTATGACGTTTTTTTAAACGTTTTTATGCCTTACTATACTATGACTTTTTTTTTTTTTACGTTTTTATGCCTTACTACACTATGACGTTTTTTTTTAAACGTTTTTATGCCTTACTACACTATGACGTTTTTTTTTTAACGTTTTTATGTCTTACTATACTATGACTTTTTTTTAAATGTTTTTATGCCTTACTATACTATGACTTTTTTTTTTTACGTTTTTATGCCTTACTATACTATGACATTTTTATGCTGTATTATCATGTGACATTTTTTTACGTTTTTATGCCTTACTATACTATGACATTATTTTTTACGTTTTTATGCCTTACTATACTATTACTTTTTTTTAACGTTTTTATGCCTTACTATACTATGACTTTTTTTTTTACGTTTTTATGCCTTACTATACTATGACTTTTTTTTTTACGTTTTTATGCCTTACTATACTATGACGGTTTTTTTTTACGTTTTTATGCCTTACTATACTACGACGTTTTTTTAAACGTTTTTATGCCTTAATACTATGACTTTTTTTTTTTTTACGTTTTTATGCCTTACTATACTATGACTTTTTTTTAAATGTTTTTATGCCTTACTATACTATGACTTTTTTTTTTTACGTTTTTATGCCTTACTATACTATGACATTTTTATGCTTTATTATCATGTGACATTTTTTTACGTTTTTATGCCTTACTATACTATGACATTATTTTTTACGTTTTTATGCCTTACT